>NC_069499.1:240095532-240100532 GCF_027579735.1 Bombina bombina | reverse complement strand
CATCCTGGTCGACGACTGAACGACGAATGACGGTTCCTTTAAATGACGTCATCCAAGATGGCGTCCCTCGAATTCCGATTGGCTGATAGGATTCTATCAGCCAATCGGAATTAAGGTAGGAATATTCTGATTGGCTGATGGAATCAGCCAATCAGAATCAAGTTCAATCCGATTGGCTGATTGAATTTGGCTCGGCTGGGTGAAGACGACTCAAGGTAGGGAGATCTTCAGGGGCTTAGTGTTAGGTTTATTTAAGGGGGGTTTGGGTTAGATTAGGGGTATGTGGGTTGTGGGTTGTAATGTTGGGGGGGGGTATTGTATGTTTTTTTTTTACAGGCAAAAGAGCTGAACTTCTTGGGGCATGCCCCGCAAAGGGCCCTGTTCAGGGCTGGTAAGGTAAAAGAGCTTTGAACTTTAGTAATTTAGAATAGGGTAGGGCATTTTTTTATTTTGGGGGGCTTTGTTATTTTATTAGGGGGCTTAGAGTAGGTGTAATTAGTTTAAAATTGTTGTAATATATTTCTAATGTTTGTAAATATTTGTTTATTTTTTGTAACTTAGTTCTTTTTTATTTTTTGTACTTTAGTTAGTTTATTTCATTGTAGTTATTTGTAGGTATTGTATTTAATTAATGTATTGATAGTGTAGTGTTAGGTTTAATTGTAGGTAATTGTAGGTATTTTATTTAATTAATTTAATGATAGTATAGTGTTAGGTTTAATTGTAACTTAGGTTAGGATTTATTTTACAGGTAATTTTGTACTTATTTTAACTAGGTAACTATTAAATAGTTCTTAACTATTTAATAGCTATTGTACCTGGTTAAAATAAATACAAAGTTACCTGTAAAATAAATATAAATCCTAAAATAGCTATAATATAATTATAATTTATATTGTAGCTATATTAGGATTTATTTTACAGGTAAGTATTTAGCTTTAAATAGGAATAAGTTATTTAATAAGAGTTAATTTATTTCGTTAGAATAAAATTATATTTAACTTAGGGGGGTGTTAGGGTTAGGGTTAGAATTAGCTTTAGGGGTTAAAAAATTTATTAGAATAGCGGTGAGCTCCGGTCGGCAGATTAGGGGTTAATTATTGTAGGTAGCTGGCTGCGACGTTGTGGGGGGCAGGTTAGGGGTTAATAAATATAATATAGGGGTCGGCGGTGTTAGGGGCAGCAGATTAGGGGTACATAAGGATAACGTAGGTGGCAGCGCTTTGCGGTCGGTAGATTAGGGGTTAATAAGTGTAGGTAGGTAGCGGCGACGTTGTGGGGGGGCAGATTTGGGGTTAATAAATATAATATAGGGGTCGGCGGTGTTAGGGGCAGCAGATTAGGGGTACATAAGGATAACGTAGGTGGCGGCGCTTTGCGGTAGGCAGATTAGGGGTTAATAAGTGTAGGTAGCGGCAACGTTGTGGGGGGGCAGGTTAGGGGTTAATAAATATAATATAGGGGTCGGCGGTGTTAGGGGCAGCAGATTAGGGGTACATAAGTATAACGTAGATGGCGGTCGGCAGATTAGGGGTTAAAAAAATGTAATCGAGTGGCGGCGATGTGGGGGGACCTCGGTTTATGGGTACATAGGTAGTTTATGGGTGTTAGTGTACTTTAGAGTACAGTAGTTAAAAGCTTTAGGAACCGGCGTTAGCCCAGAAAGCTCTTAACTCCTGACTTTTTTCTGCGGCTGGAGTTTTGTCGTTAGATTTCTAACGCTCACTTCAGACACGACTCTAAATACCGGAGTTAGAAAGATCCCATTGAAAAGATAGGATACGCAATTGACGTAAGGGGATCTGCGGTATGGAAAAGTCGCGGCTGAAAAGTGAGCGTTAGACCCTTTTTTTAATGACTCCAAATACCGGCGGTAGCCTAAAACCAGCGTTAGGAGCCTCTAACGCTGGTTTTCACGGCTACCGCCAAACTCCAAATCTAGGCCACAGGAACTAGAACAAGTTTTACAAAGATAATTCAAACAATAAATTGATATTAAAAGCTCCACTACAACCTAGAGCCCCTTGGACACAGAAGCCAGCAATTCCCTGAGGATTTGGAATGACAAGTGATGACCACTACAGAGCAAGGAGGGCAGGGGCAAGAGTGGCAGCAGTAGCAGGTAACAGAGTTACTGAACTAGATTGGTAGGCCTGACAGAACATAAACCTAAAAATACACCTCCAGGGAAGGAGGATGGCAACACGTGCTTAGAGTCCCTTGGAAACAGTGTCCAGCATTTCCCTGAGGATTTAGCATTGTCAGATAAGGACCACCACAGAGCAGCAAGAGAGGGAGCAGGATTGTCAGCAGAGTTACTGAAGTAGATCTTTGCATTATAGTAGACCAACCCCATAACCACAACTCCAATGAATGTGACAAGTAGAGTGAAATTAGTATGGGAAAAAGGAAATAAACTTCTCTTACATTCCTTGCCATACTACACACCTGCTCCTAAAACACATTTAAAATTATCCTAGTATACTCAATTCTTAGAACTGTTTACATAGTACTTGTGAAAGTCCTTTAATGTGAGAAAGAGTAGTATGCCTCAGAAACACAACTTAAACAGAAAGGTTTGAAAATGATGCTTCAGTGAAGGGTGGTAACAGTTTGGAATCTGCATCAGCACTGCAGCAACCACTGTCTTGTATGTTACTTTTTCTAAATTGTGTATACTCCATGTATTAGCAACATACATTATCTGACTTCCATAAATAAAAAGAGAGAAGCGCTCAACCTGGGAACAAACAATAGCATAATAGCTTGTTCTATGGCTAGTTACCACCCAAGAAGCAGCCTCTTTTTGCTCAACATGTGCCTTTCACAGAGAAGAACTTTCCTGAAGCATATCAGTCTGATCCTGACTTCACAGTACAGTCCAGCCCCGAAATACCAGACAATCCCTCTCTGAACGAGAGAAACAGCAAAACCCCAGACGTACGTTTCGGCCTATTGTGGGCCTCGTCAGTGAGGTGCAGCCATATCCCTCTAGGCACACTGAGCAACGGGTCCACGTCTGGATTCCCGCATCACACCCAGGGAAACTTCCCTAAGGGGCATATCTATCAAGCTCCGGATAGAGCTTGAGGCCCCGGGTTTCTGGCGAGCCTGCAGACTCGCCAGAAACACCAGTTATAACCACAGAGCAAGAACAGCAGGATCAGCAGTAGCTTTTCACAAGTTGGCAAAAATTATTCCTTGGTCTGCTGTTCCTAAACTTCATTTCACTTACACAAAAATCATAAGGCTGCAAAGGATTGCAAGTAACTTCCAAAGCAGTGTTAAAAGCACCTTGTTAAGGAAGAAAAGGAAAAAGAAGGGCTTCCCTAGCACCATCTTAAGCAAGGCAATATAACAACTAGGTGGAAATCAACTTTGGAGATGGCAGAACCCTTGAGCAGCAGAAAGCTATCCTCCTTGCTATAGCTTCCTGTGTGAATTCATTGGGATTGGGAGCCCATTAGGCAGAGACAAGTGGTCCATCATTGGTTAGTTAGTGGAAGTCCTAAAGCATTATAGGGATAGCACAGAGAAATTGAGCCAAAACACTGCCAGTCAGCAAGTCATATTCATGTCCATTCATCTCTTGATGATAATGTGGGCCTTCCTTGAAAATTGTGAAGTGCTTCCTGGTGGCATACTAAGTAGTGAAGTAGCAGCACTTGTCAGGAGGATGAAGGATTAGCTGAAATGTTGCATGCGGGAGCATCTCCATTCAAAACCTTTAGTAGTATAAACTTCCCTGCAAAAGTAAAATGGTTTGAAAGGGTAACTCCATTATTATGACCATACAATTAAGGGAAGTAACTGATCATGTGTGTACATTGTTATCAAACAGTTGTATTTAGCTGTCACTCAAGAGGAAAACACTATTTGGCAGACTTAGAACTCTGTAATGAAATCATGAAAGATAAATGCAAATGTGCATTGAACAGTGAGGAACTTATCTCAGGCGAAATACTTTCAAACTGCGTCCTAATCATAAGCCCTTGAAAATCTTACTAAATAACTACAAACAAACTGGGTCAAGCAGGAAACCACATAACTAGATGATCAGCTATACTACTCTTTGTCATATGAGTACAGACCACAAAATGAAAATGTGACAGCTAATGGCCTATCTCGCCTGCAATATTTATCCTGCTGCTGTTGCTACGAGACAATCTTCTGATTCTGATAAACCAACCCAGTTACTGATATAACATTTGGAAGAAATCAGGAGATGTGTGGAACTGTCAGTGGTAGAGCTGATGGGGTGTCACGATACTGTCTCTTTAAGAACATCAGATACCTGCTCTAAGCTCACACCCTTTATATAGCGTGATCAGAACGCCTGTAGTTGCTTGTTTATTGAATCTCACATGATGAAGACTTTCAAGCCTGACAGACGTACCTCCGTAGGTATATCGTTACCTGTTTTCAAGTGAAACTTCTTCAACTAATTACTTAGTTTTTGGAACTTGGACATTATATTCTTTAAAGCATTTGTTACACTCTGCTGTAATAAGCCTCTAGTTAAGGATAAGATTATCTACAAACCCTTACCGCTGCATTACTGAGCCGGAACGCTGTTCCGCTTACGTCATCTACTCCTTGTCAGAACACAGAGTGCCTTCCAACTCACGCTGCTGAATCTCTCCTCCTCACATCAGTACAGATCTGCAGCTCCTTGCTGAACAGCTGACAGGCAAACAGCAGACCTTCGCTTTGATACAAAAGAGCCTATTCGTTACCGCAAGTATTTGTAACAGTTACTCATTAT
Organism: Bombina bombina; assembly: GCF_027579735.1. Lineage (NCBI taxonomy): Eukaryota > Metazoa > Chordata > Amphibia > Anura > Bombinatoridae > Bombina > Bombina bombina. Next base: position 240,095,767 of record NC_069499.1, on the reverse strand, counting down.
TAAGTTGCTTCTTAACATCTGTTGTGGCATTAAGTCATCTCCGGATTGATTGTGAACTTTTACTTGCTACTTGAATATTGACTCTCTGATTTTCTTTGTATACTTTATCGTAACCACATTAGAATCTGCATTGCTCCAGAGAAACACAGCTCAGGTGAACAGGTTGTTAATTGCTACTTCCACCAAACCTGGTTCTAGAGTTTGCCTTAACTTAAAACTGAGTACTGAATAACAC
>NC_069499.1:238725532-238773032 GCF_027579735.1 Bombina bombina | reverse complement strand
GGCCCTTTGCCTGCTTTTTCCCTAACACCTGAGACCTCATAACTTGTGTGCAATATTTTTTTTTTAATAATTATTTTTAGAAAGTGTTGTTATGGGTGTAATTGTATTTTGTAATGTATTTTTTTTTTTGTGTTTTATGCAACTTTTTTTGTTTTGCGAAACAGTTAACCAGAGCTCTGAAGTCGCTGTAATCATGCGCTTAAGCAAATGCGTTTACTTTCAACACGTAATAACAGCAGTAAGCTCTACGAGCACAAAACCCCACAAACGTTTGTGCTCAACTCTTAATCTGGCCCTAAGTGTGTAACTAGACGTTTGCCATTACCCCCTTAAAGACCGGGAATTTTAGAGAAAAACTTGCCCAAAGTGCCAGCGAATTCTTAGCATTTTTGCTATCATACCATTTAACCCTTTCATGCCGGAACCAAGTCTGTAACCACTTGCTTAAAAATGAAATCACAATATTGTCGATGCGATCACGTCACCACCATCTTAGGTACTGGCAGACAGTCTGCCTGTATGTAGTTTATGGATACCCCCCAAACAGCCCTCTAACCCTCCCCCTTACATCTAATAGCCACAAATGTATTATTTAAAAAAAAATATATATATATATTTATATAATAAAAAGTTGTCTGTAGGTGTAGTGATCCCTTGTCATCCTCCAATTGTATGGAGGACCCCCCCTCATCCCTTTCCATAGTGTAGGACAGTGTTTCTTAACCACGGTCCTCAAGTACCCCCAACAGGCCAGGTTTTCATTATAGCCGAACCAGTGCACAGGTGAAGTAATCAGCTGATCAGTAACATCATGGTTACAAACCTGCTCACCGATAAGCTGATTATTTCACCTGTGCACTGGTTGAGCTATAATGAACACCTGGCCTGTTGGGGGTATACTTGAGGACCACGATTGGTGTAGGGAACCCATCAAACTTGTAAAATGTGCAATAACCCGCGCGCGTTTTAAGTTTACTTCCAGAAGTGTTTGCCTGCGAGGGAAAGCGACAAATAGCACGCCACTTATAATCTGTCACAAAGTAATTAACTAAAATTAAGAAACACAAATAATTACATTGAATCCCTCAGAATATTAAATTAGCTACATTCAACAGGTATCAGCTACATGCTTTTGAAATTTACTAATTTAATAATGAGACACAAAACTAGAAAATAAAATGATATATATGGGCAAAATACAAAGAATCATTAATAGACAATAAAATGTATAAGCTAAAATATCACATTCACTGAGTGGGAAAGAAACTACTATAGTATATACACATCACACCCTATAATTTAACATTCTGGTGTATGACTTATTGCTGCTACACAGTCTTATAAGAATAAGAAAATAAAAACAATAAGCAGATTTAAGTATAAGAATTTTTTTCTCAGTTATACGGTATATATATATATATATATATATATATATATATATATATATATATATATATATATATATATATGTATTTGACAGCTCTGTTTGATCAAAGACTGTGTTTACAATATAATCTAAAAATCGTGTCTTACAGAGTCGCATCAATCACCATAGAATGGATGGATATTGTGAAAAATGAATAAACTTTAAAATAAAATGCCTCATGCTTTTTTTCCACTCACTGAAATTTGTTGACATCTTTTACAAACAAATGTTTTTGTTTTCTTAGGTTTATTACATCTAAGAACAGCGGGTGGAGGAAATGTGTATGAAATAGAAAAGACAATATGGAAATACATTTATAAGGCAGTTTTATTTTATTTCTTACAGCACAGTACACTTTCTCTATCACCTGCCTTTGTACTTTGAGAAAAGGAATAAGCCTTGAAGAAAATTAACCTTAACCTCACTTGCGCAGTGGCTCCTACAGTTTCTAGAAATACAAGTCAATAAGTCAGTTAATAGACAGTTCACCTCAGCTATAAGCTGATGGTAGCATCCTGTGATGTAGGGAACACCGTGACCCCTAACGCTAGAGTAAGTAAGCCGCTTGTTTCACATAAAAGCAAATAGCTTATAACATATGGAAGCCTGGCCGCTGTAGAGCTCAAATCAATGATTATAGCTTTACAAGCCTCAGAATAAAACCAGCAGACAGAATTAGAAAAAACGGTGCTCTACACAGAGAATTGTGTCAGCTGGGTGGTATTATGAAGTAGCCGGGTGGGGGCAGTGCAATATTATAACATCTTCTCTTTTGTTATTTATAAAGGTTACTTAAACTATCCAAAGCACAAATTTATTGTATAATTTAACATACATTGATTTAATGATAATTTGTGCAACAAGTGTTTAAAAATTGTAATATTAGCTAATTTTGTTTAACATTGGCTTGATTTTTACCCAGGTGATATATTTGTGTGTCGATATATATTACACACAAACTCACTTATACATTTAAAACACACACATGTACAATACACATATAAAAACATACACCACATGCTATGAAGTTGTACAGACCACTACATGATGCCTATAGCGGGAGTTTAAAAACATAATTTATGTAAGAACTTACCTGATAAATTCATTTCTTTCATATTGGCAAGAGTCCGTGAGCTAGTGACGTATGGGATATACATTCCTACCAGGAGGGGCAAAGTTTCCCAAACCTCAAAATGCCTATAAATACACCCCCCACCACACCCACAATTCAGTCTAATGAATAGCCAAGAAGTGGAGTGATAAGAAAGGAGCGAAAGCATCAACAAGGAATTGGAATTATTGTGCTTTATACAAAAAAATCATAACCACCACAAAAAGGGTGGGCCTCATGGACTCTTGCCAATATGAAAGAAATGAATTTATCAAGTAAGTTCTTACATAAATTATCTTTTCTTTCATGAGTCCATGAGCTAGTGACGTATGGGATAGCAAATACCCAAGATGTGGAACTCCACGCAAGAGTCACTAGAGAGGGAGGGATAAAAATAAAGACAGCCAATTACGCTGAAAAAAGAATCCACAACCCAAATCAAAAAAGTTTAAATTTTATAAAGAAAAAAACTGAAATTATAAGCAGAAGAATCAAACTGAAAAAGCTGCCTGAAGAACTTTTCTACCAAAAACTGCTTCTGAAGAAGAAAAAACATCAAAATGGTATGCAAAGAAGACCAAGTTGCTGCTTTGCAAATCTGATCAACAGAAGCTTCATTCTTAAAAGCCCAGGAAGTAGAAACTGACCTAGTAGAATGAGCCGTAATCCTCTGAGGCGGGGATTTACCCGACTCCACATAAGCATGATGAATCAAAAGTTTTAACCAAGAAGCCAAAGAAATAGCAGAAGCTTTCTGACCTTTCTTAGGACCAGAAAAGTTAACAGACTAGAAGTCTTTCTGAAATCTTTAGTAGCTTCAACATAATATTTCAAAGCTCTTACCACATCCAAAGAATGCAAAGATCTTTCCAAAGAATTCTTAGGATTAGGACACAACGAAGGGACAACAATTTCTCTACTAATGTTGTTGGAATTCACAACCTTAGGTAAAAATTTAAATGTAGTCCGCAAAACCGCCTTATCCTGATCAAAAAATCAGAAAAGGAGACTCACAAGAAAGAGCAGATAATTCAGAAACTCTTCTAGCAGAAGAGATAGCCAAAAGAAACAATACTTTCCAAGGAAGTAACTTAATATCCAGAGAATGCATAGGCTCAAACGGAGGAGCCTGTAAAGCTCTCAAAACCAAATTAAGACTCCAAGGAGGAGAGATTGACTTAATGACAGGCTTGATACGAACCAAAGCCTGTACAAAACAACAAATGTCAGGAAGATTAGCAATTTTTCTGTGAAACAGAACAGAAAGAGCAGAGATTTGTCCTTTCAAGGAACTTGCGGACAAACCCTTATCCAAACCATCCTGAAGAAACTGTCAAATTCTAGGAATTCTAAAAGAATGCCAAGAGAACTTATGAGAGGAACACCATGAAATGTAAGTCTTACAAACTCGGTAATAAATCTTTCTAGACACAGATTTACGAGCCTGCAACATAGTATTGATCACTGAGTTAGAGAAACCTCTATGACTAAGCACTAAGTGTTCAATCTCCATACCTTCAAATTTAATGATTTGAGATCCTGATGGAAAAACGGACCTTGAGATAGAAGGTCTGACCTTAACGGAAGTGGCCAAGGTTGGCAACTGGACATCCGAACAAGATCCGCATACCAAAACCTGTGTGGCCATGCTGGAGCCACCAGCAGTACAAACGAACGTTCCATTATGATTTTGGAAATCACTCTTGGAAGAAGAACTAGAGGCGGAAAGATATAAGCAGGTTCATAATTCCAAGGAAGTGACAACGCATCCACTGCTTCCCCCTGAGGATCCCTGGATCTGGACAGATACCTGGGAAGCTTCCCGTTTAGATGAGAAGCCATCAGATCTATTTCTGGAAGCCCCCATATCTGAACAATCTGAAGAAACACATCTGGGTGAAGAGACCATTCTCCTGGATGTAAAGTCTGGTGACTGAGATAATCCGCTTCCCAATTGTCTATACCTGGGATATGAACCGCAGAGATTAGACAGGAGCTGGATTTCGCCCATGCAAGTATCTGAGATACTTCTTTCATAGCCTGAGGACTGTGAGTCCCACCTTGATGATTGACATACGCTACGGTTGTGACATTGTCTGTCTGAAAACAAATAAACGATTCTCTCTTCAGAAGAGGCCAGAACTGAAGAGCTCTGAAAATCACACGGAGTTCCAAAATATTGATGGGTAATCTCGCCTCTTGAGATTTCCAAACCCCCTGTGCTGTCAGAGATACCCAGACAGCACCCCAACCTGAAAGACTCGCATCTGTTGAAATCACAGTCCAGGTTGGACGAAGAAAAGAGGCCCCTTGAACTAAACGGTGGTGATTTAACCACCAAGTCAGAGATAGTCGAGTATTGGGATATCTTTGTATAATCCCTGCACCAAAGGTTCAGCATACAAAGCTGAAGAGGTCTCATGTGAAAACGAGCAAAGGGGATCGCGTCCGATGCTGCAGTCATTAGACCTAAAACTTCCATGCACATAACTACTGAAGGGAATGACTGAGACTGAAGGTTCCGACAAGCTGAAACCAATTTCAGACGTCTTTTGTCATGGATACTGAATCTATTTGGAATCCCAAAAAGGTTACCCTTGTCTGAGGAATCAAGGAACTTTTTGGTAAATTGATCCTCCAACCAGGTTTTTGAAGAAACAACAGAAGTTGATTCGTGTGAGATTCTGCAGAATGTAAAGACTGAGCAAGTACCAAGATATCGTCCAAATAAGGAAACACTGCAATACCCCACTCTCTGATTACAGAGAGAAGGGCACCGAGAACCTTTGAGAAGATCCTTGGAGCTGTTGCTAGGCCAAAAGGAAGAGCAACAAATTGGTAATGCTTGTCTAGAAAAGAGAATCTCAGGAACTGATAGTGATCTGGATGAATTGGAATATGAAGATAAGCATCCTGTAAGTCTATTGTGGACATATAATGCCCTTGCAGAACAAAAGGCAAAATAGTCCTTATAGTCACCATTTTGAATGTTGGTATTCTTACATAACGATTCAAAATTTTTAGATCCAGAACTGGTCTGAAAGAATTCTCTTTCTTTGGTACAATGAACAGATTTGAATAAAACCCCAGACCCCGTTCCAGATATGTAACTGGCACAATTACCCCAGATGACTCCAGGTCTGAAACACATTACAGGAAAGCCTGAGCCTTTACTGGGTTTACTGGAATGCGTGAGAGAAAGAACCTTCTCACAGGCGGTCTTACCTTGAAACCTATTCTGTACCCTTGAGAAACAATGTTCTGAATCCAATGATTTTGAATTGATCCAAAACATCTTTGAAAAATCGTAATCTGCCCCCTACCAGCTGTGCTGGAATGAGGGCCGCACCTTCATGCGGACTTGGGGGCTGGTTTTGATTTTCTAAAAGGCTTGGATTTATTCCAGACTGGAGAAGGCTTCCAATTGGAAGCCGTTCCTTTAGGGGAAGGGTCAGGCTTCTGTTCCTTATTCTGGCGAAAGGAACGAAAACGGTTAGCAGCCCTAAATTTACCCTTAGATATTTTATCCTGAGGCAAAAAGCTCCCTTCCCCCCAGTGACAGTTGAAATGATAGAATCCAACTGAGAACCAAATAATTTATTACCTTGGAAAGAAAGAGATAGCAACGTTGACTTAGAAGTCATATCTGCATTCCAAGATTTAAGCCATAAAGCTCTTCTAGCTAAAATAGCTAAAGACATATACCTGACATCAATTCTAATGATGTCAAAAATGGCATCACAAATGAAATTATTAGCATGTTGAAGAAGTTTAACAATGCTATACACATTATGATCTGGTACTTGTTGCGCTAAAGCCTCCAACCAAAAAGTTGAAGCTGCAGCAACATCAGCCAAAGAAATAGCAGACCTAAGAAGATTACCTGAACATAAATAAGCCTTCCTTAGAAAAGATTCAAGTTTCCTATCTAAAGAATCTTTAAAAGAAGTACTATCTGCCGTAGGAATAGTAGTACGCTTAGCAAGAATAGAGATAGCCCCATCAACTTTGGGGATTTTCTCCCAAAACTTCAATCTATCAGCCGGCAAAGGGTACAGTTTCTTAAACCTTAAAGAAGGAGTAAAAGAAGTACCCAAACTATTCCATTACCTAGAAATTACATCTGAAATAGCATCAGGAACTGGAAAAACCTCTGGAATAACTACATGAGGTTTAAAAAACGAATTTAAACGTTTACTGGTTTTAATATCAAGAGGACTAGACTCCTCCATATCTAATGCAATCAACACCTCTTTAAGTAAAGAACAAATAAACTCCATCTTAAATAAATATGAAGATTTGTCAGTGTCAATATCTGAGGCAGAATCTTCTGAACCAGATAGATCCTCATCAGAGATAGATAAATCAGAATGTTGGCGGTCATTTAAAAATTCATCTGATTTATGAGAAGTTTTAAAAGACCTTTTACATTCATTAGAAGGTGGTATAACAGACAGGGCCTTCTGAATAGAATTAGAAACAAATTCTCTTACATTAACAGGAATATCCTGAACATTAGATGTTGAAGGAACAACAACAGGTAATGGATTATTACTAATGGAAATATTGTTTGCTTTTGAAAGTTTATCATGACAACTAACACAAACTATAGCCGGAGGAACAGTTACCACAAGTTTACAACAAATGCACTTAGCTTTGGTAGAACCGACATCAGGCAGCAGCTTTCCAGAAGTAGATTCTGATACAGGGTCAGATTGCGACATCTTGCAATATGTAATAGAAAAAACAACATATAAAGCAAAATTATCAAATTCCTTATATGACAGTTTCAGGAATGGGAAAAAATACAAACAGAATAAGCCTCTGGAAACCAGAAGCAAAAAGAAACAAAGACTTAAATAATGTCAAAAAAACTGGCGCCAAGTATGACGCCCACAATTGACAAATTTTTTGGTGCCAAAAACGTCTGCAACAAACACGAGCGTCATAGATGACGCAACTATGTGAAAACTCTCGGCGTCAACTACTTGACGCCGGAAATGACGTCATTAACGTCAACAAACGTAATTCTCGCGCCAAAATAAATTCTAGCATTTTTTGCACCCGCGAGCCTAACAGTCCACAATTTAGAAGAAAAGTCAATGAAAAAATTTTCAGGTAAGAAATTTTTTTTATCCACATGCATTTCCCAAAAATGAAACAGAGTCTGTAAGAAGGAAATATACTGATTAACCTGAATCATAGCAAATATAAGTATAAAACATATATTTAGAACTTTACATATAAAGTGCTAAACCATAGCTGAGAGTGACATAAATAAAATAAGACATACTTACCAAAAGACACTCATCTACATATAGTAGATAGCCAAACCAGTACTGAAACGAGAATCAGCAGAGGTAATGGTATATAAGAGTATATCGTCGATCTGAAAAGGGAGGTAGGAGAAGAATCTCTACGACCGATAACAGAGAACCTATGAAATAGATCCCCGATAGGATGACCATAGCATTCAATAGGCAATACTCCCTTCACATCCCTCTGTCATTCACTGCACTCTGAGAGGAAAACCGGGCTTCAGCATGCTGCAAAGCGCATATCAACGTAGAAATCTAGCACAAACTTACTTCACCACCTCCATAGGAGGCAAAGTTTGTAAAACTGAATTGTGGGTGTGGTGGAGGGTGTATTTATAGGCATTTTGAGGTTTGGGAAACTTTGCCCCTCCTGGTAGGAATGTATATCCCATACTTCACTAGCTCATGGACTCTTGCCAATTACATGAAAGAAAATATGTCCTGACAGATTGAAGGGACAGTAAACACCTTAATAATTACAACATTTTTGCAGTCTTTTAATAGATTAACTTATCAGCAGAGAATGAACGTTATTAAAAAAGATTAACACCTTGTTTGCTGCAATAGTTTTTCAATAGTAAAATTCCACCAACAACTTTCCTTAATTAGAGGAGACAATCAGGCCTTGAGTCTTCAGAAGACAGTGCTTGCCTTTGTCATTTTGTTAACAAACTCAATTGTTTGTCTTTTAGCAGAAATGATAAGATAACAAATGAGATACAGATATGTGGCATGGTTAACCTTGTGAAGTCTGCCACATGCTCTTTCAGTTTCAGGACTGGGAAATCCACAAATTCTAAACTTAAAGAGGGCAAAATAATTAACATATATTGCAAAGTCGTTAAATATATAAATAAGCATTATATATAAAAATCTCAAGATGTTTGCTGTCCCTTTAAATAATCTCTATAAAACAAGGAGATGCAGCAGACAAAACTTAAAGTGGTTCGAACTTTGTCAGTGATACCTTAAAAAAAAAAATATAGTTTACTGTATGTAATTTATCTTTTGCTGGGCAAAAAAAAGGATCTTACTGAAAACAGTTGTGTGTCATTTTTTTAATGCAATGCAGAGATGTATATTGTTCAATGATATATGATAAAAAACTATTACAGAAAAGAATCAAGTCTTTACACATAATACTGACACATTCTTTTTTTCTCCACCATCTTCTCTTTATTGAATTGATATTTTTAAAGTGGCTTCTTGTTTTAACTATTACATTTTAGATAAGAAGCCACTTGAATAAAATGTAATACCTAATAGGTAAAAAAAAAATTCTACTGTTTCCGCAATATAAAAAATTATGCCTCCCCCCCCCCCCCAAAAAAAGAAAAAAATATGCTAGTTAGGATACCCAAAACAGGTAAGTCATTCTGACACTATTTGTTCCTTGCAGACAAAATGATTCCTCTGTTGCTGCAGGTCAGGAATGATACAGATTGTCTTTAGTGTAAGACGCAGCTTGCACAGAACCTCTCACTGTTCCGCAGATTCAGGATCCGGCGTGCTAACCCCCTCTTCTGTAGGAACAACAGTTGGGATCAGACACTGAATTTCTTCTGCATTTATGGCAACTTTCTCAGGCTGCAGCCACCTCCTCAACTGCTCCAAAGTGCTAAACAAACATAATAGTTGTAAAAAAAATAAAAAAAATAATTAGGAGTTATAAGTTTGTATTAAGGTCACAGTTAAAGCAGGTAAAAACACAAGTGTGCCCTACCAGATTAGGGATGCCATGAGGCTGAATCATGCATGTAAAACAATGCCCTAAAGCACAGTCATTGTAACAGAAAATAAACAGGTAGAGTTCTACACTTCCAGTATATAATTGCAAGGATATGGATTGAAAGGTACCATGTTTATAACATAACATAAACATCAGAACCAAAGAGTTAGATATATTCCACCATGCAGTCGTATAAATATTGCTGTGACTAAGTACTATTAATAAATGTCTCCATGAAAAACTACTGGTGACTGGGCAGCAATGCATAAGAGTATGTTATTCAAATCCAATGGTAGTTTATGTTTTTTTCTTTATTAATGGTTTTATAGGACTTTAGGACTGGTTTATTTATGGTTTTATAGGACTTTAGCACTCAGTGAGAGGAAAGTGATGTCGCTCTGTCCCAGAGGGTGTGGACGACGGAATCCAATCCGAGCAGGGATCTCCAAACGGACAAGTTGCACTGTTGGCGGGGTGCCAACCAAAAAGTGAGCCAAGCTAGCCCAACATGTAAAACAAAAAGGGAATAGGCTGCACTCCAAGAATCCTTGAATAAAATCTTTTATTTCACAAAAGATAAAAACATGAATTCAAAACGGCAATCACGGTAGGAGGAGGAGTCCTGACATGTTTCGTGCCGTGCGGCACTTAATCATAGGATAACTTCACATGATTTCCAAACAAACCGTTCCCTTAGAAACAGCAAATAGGTATACATGCACTATAAATGTGTTACAAATATATGTAAAATGTTAACTAAAATCAAAATTAGAGATATAAAATTACATCTATACTTTACAGATACTATATCAAATTCTGCTTGTTAGCCTCAAAATCATCCAATATATTTGAACTCTGACAGTACTTTTTTATTGGCGGATGAATTTATCCACAAATCAGCAACAACCACCCAGGTTGTTCTCCAAAAATGGGCCGGCATCTAAACTTATATTCTTGCATTTCAAATAAAGATACCAAGAGAATGAAGAAAATTTGACAATAGGAGTAAATTAGAAAGTTGCTTACAATTTCATGCTCTATCTGAATCACGAAAGAAAATATTTGGGTTCAGTGTCTCTTTAAATACTCCTCCCACTTCCCCTATCCCCCAGTCATTCAGCTTAAGAACAAGGAACAGTGGAAGAAGCATCAAGGTGGAAGGGTGCCAGAAGATAAAAAACAACAACGCCTCAAAAACGTGCAGGGGGCTGTGGACTCTTTCCCACGGAAGAAAAGAAAATTTATCAGGTAAACATAATTTATGTTTTTCTTCCTAATGGGAAAGAGTCCACAGCCGCATTAATTAGTTATGGGAAATGTACACCCAAGCCAAAGAGGACACAGAATGCCAAAACGGGAGGGTAAAAGGCAGACCACATGAAAGCACCACCCAAAAAAACACATTCCCAAAACAAAAGACCCCGTTTCGTCCGAAAACCAGGAACAAGAACCCTTTGAAAAACCAAAAGGCAGCACCATTGACGCAAATCTACCAACAGGTCACCGAACCTGAATGGACAAAACGAATAGACGCAACTGAGATCACAGACCCCAAGGACACCATCTCTCAAGGCAACAGCCCAGCCGCAGCCCCTCAACCAAATAGGGGACCGACAAACCATTCCCGAAGGGAACACAAACCTAATATAAGGAGGAAAAACCCCAAGTCGTCGAAAAGACAACCCACTCCATTGGGCAGACGTACACTGACCCATGTCCCAATGACAGGAACCATAGCAGAATACAAGAGAAAACCCAAAGAGAACAAACAGATCTCAAGGACCATAAAGCATCTAAACGGCTAAACAGCAGGGACCAAGGGCTGTCCTATGAAAACCCTGTCACCAAGAGAAAAACCCCTACCAGCTAACCGGAGAAAACAAAACCCAGTCCAGCACCCCAGACCACAGGAGACTGGGGGTGCCGTACCAGCAAGTATCAATCCCAGAGATGGTCAATAAAACAGATGCCGGACAGAAAGGAGAAGCTAGTGGTGCGAGCAACAGCGGAGCCCTCCTTGAAAAGGAAATAACCCACCTTGCTCTTGTACAACCAAGACAGCACAACCACTACAGGCCACAGAGCTGAACACCAAAGCAACTCTGTTCACACGGCCAATACATTTTATATAGGATTAGTGCAGTGATGCAAACACAACAGGCCGCAACGACCAGCAGACCAGCACACACCTCCACTCAAGAAAACGGGGAGGAATAATCAGTTACTTAAGAACAAATTACAACTAGAACCCTAAGATAAGCCACCTAGAAATGGGTGATAAGAATCCCAACGGTCAGCCTGTCTCCGAAAAACCACGGACCACAGGAACCCATCACTCTACAGAGACAAAAAAATGCCCCCGGTGGAAGACACAAGATAACAAATACTCGTCCACCAAAACTCGGTAATCATCTGAGGATAATTACCCAGACACCGAGCACCCAAAGGGCACCCTCTGCCAAAGAGGTCTAGCAAAAGCCATAGGAGAACATCTAACTGTGTGAAACCACTGAGAGACAATCTCTCGAACTCCCTAAGCCAGTCCGTCAGACGACGAAACACAGAAGCGGGAAAAAATCTCAACACGCTGTCACTGACCCTACAGGTCGAAAACGAGACCAGGACAAAAGGCGAACAGCAGGGCCTCATGGAGAAAAATCCCTAGCCCAGTCTACACAACCAGGTAGTTAACCAGAAACTTCCAAACTCCCCATAAAGGAGAGACAAAGGAACGCATCCTAATCTCAATCCTAAATTCCAAGGAAAAACCCAGGGACGAGATAGTTGGAACCAGACCGCCGGAGCAATAGATCCACCCCCACTGAGTCTAATAGGGAGGACCCAACGTAACACTCCCCGAGTCTGACCCAACAAACAGTCTCCGCAGAGGAGATACTGCGATGAAAACTGCAACACTAAATCCTACGGACCCTAGAATCCTAGGACAGAGGTCAACCGGGTCCTAAACTCTAAAAAGGGCGACTTAATGACCTATGAACCCTATTGGCAGCACCTGACAAAAAGAAGAACCACATAACCCGAGCATAAAAGCTCCCAGAGGCGAAGATAGTGAAACCACCCACCTCTGAAGGGCCCTTTTGAAACGACTACCACCGCGGAGAGATAGCGGACACCAGGATACTTCAGATCCGAAGACAGGCGCTTTACGCATGGGATCAATCCCACAACCTTCTACTGCAGGAGCAACGGAGCGAAAACTACGCCACATATCCTTCAAGTTTGTGCCAGACCCCTAAAGTATCCAAGTATAGAACAAACTAGACCATGACCACGAGTCAAAAAGTATCTTGAATGTCAGAACCGCACAAAGTAGCAAGGACCACAGCCCTCCACCGGGGCTGCAAAGGAACACAGTGAGACGCCACCGGCCCTATGTCTGAAGCAGAACTGCCATGGGCCAGCCCAAACGCTTCCAACATCCAGACCCTCAGGTCTAAGGAAGTATTAGTGTAGTTTTTTTTTTATGAAAAAGCGAACAACTGAACAAGTGAACCGGCACGTCCCACCGGACCAGTCAGACAAAATGTGCGTCACTAACAAGCACACAAATAACTCTGGACAAAATCCGGGAACAAATTTTATAAAAGAAAGTTAAGTCGAGCAATCCCTGTAATTCCCATAGGGAAGAAAAAAAACAGAAGTAAATAATCCTGACCGGATAAAAGAACAAACAAGGGCACCTGCAGGCATCCGCCCAGAAAGAACCATGTCTCTGTAGTACCAGACAGAGACCTTAACCTTCAGAAAAACGACTGGGAAAGCTCTCAGACTGACCGGGGGAAAAACGCACCCCATTAGTCTACCACACAGAACCCTGAGAAGATCCCTGATGATAAAGTAAAGGATCCCCAATAAATCAAACAGACATCGCAATAGGACGCACAGCCGCACAATCCTGTAGCGAAAAGAACAACATGGGGGCACAATCACCCCCGGGGGAAACACAATATTCACGGTCTGAACACCCGGGATAGGCAGACAAGCACATAACTGCAATAAAACCTCAGGGTCCTGCAGGCGAATCAACGCCATTAAAATATTAAAACGAAAATGTCCCGCCATCTCCGGGGTAAAAAATCCACCCTCCGCGGAGGAGACATTAACATTGGGGTCACGGGCAAAGGTAAAAGGAGTGTGCGGTTGGGAAGGCACCTCCTGAGGAACAGAGCCCCCAGGAGCCGATGGCTCAGAAGGTCCAGGGTCCCCCAAACCAGAGGGACCCGGCACACCATGCAGCCATGAGAGACAAGATTGTGAGACTTGCGATAACAGGACCAAATTACAGTCCTCATCCGAGGACGATTCTGTTTCAGATATGAGAATAGTCTCTGCATTAGAATCCTCCATGATTAAGACTCTAAATATAACAGAGCAATTTTGAAAAGAAAAAAAAAACTGGCACCTGACACCCACGATTGCTGGTTCCCTCACCACCTCCTATGACCAGGCCTTAGGGAGCAGACTCTTTCCTCCGTCGCCACTTGGTCAGGAATGCGGAAAGGAGAGAAGACCCACCCAAGCGTAAACACGCACGGTTACCAGGTGCCCCGCGAAATCCAAAAAGCGCGCCAATTACATGGCGGCAAAACTAGGCCCCAGAACGAACTAGCAATTTTGAGAAAAGGAAAATTGTATGTCAAGCCTAGCAAAACGATACATATCTCAGCCTCAGAGCCCAAATTCACGCACGCAAGCAGGATGATCACAAAAGAAATATAATAAACAAACCCCATCCCGTTCACTAATGCCCCTGAAAAGTAAGATAATCCCTTGATTCCCAGATCGAAGCAGAAAGAACCTCAATGAGGCCCATACTCAACTGTCATAACAAATTACAATACAGCAACATAATAAGATGAAAGATCTTACCGGAATCCACGCCGTGGAACAGGAACACGGCCCTTCAAGTGTGACGAATAGTAGCATCGCCTCCGCCATGGACTTGAGAGGACAGCAGGTAGCGAAGCTCGACAACGCCAAGTGCTGAAAAGGAGCTGTGAATACGAGTTGAGATGGTGTCGCAGGGGAAGCTCTCACTGCATCTCCGGACTCTCACTTTTGCCCAGGCCCTCACATGAGAGACCGACAGGACTACTTTGCCTCCTCCTGGTGGCCAGGTTCCTATTTCCCATAAGTAATGAATGCGGCTGTGGACTTTTTCCCATTAGGAAGAAAATAGTTCAAATATCATTTCTGAATAGCTTGAGCGAAATGCGTTCTACTTGCTAATATAAGCTTAAACAAAGGGGTAGATGTAAGTGGTGTATAGAAATAAATACAAGGCACCATAATGAATCCATATAAGAGTTCCTAAAACTATAATGCACATACATTCTAAAAAATCCATTAGTGGAATAAAGTACACTAATGCTATTAGGGATACCAAAGGAGTTATTCCACAAAGTAGCTGATGTCTTATTCCTTATTTAGTCCTAGGGGTACCCTGGTATCTAATTTCCAAATCCAATATAATTCTTTTTTTCTTTTTTAAAGGATCTTATATCTGTTACCACCTCTAAGGGGCTTTCTAGCTATATCAATGACCCTAACAGTTAATTTGGACTCATTAGTAAAATGAAAACAATTAAAGTGTCTTGCTACACTGGAGTCTTTATTGTAGTTTTTAATATCTCTTTTGTGATCACCTATCCTTGACCGTAGGCAACGTAACGTTTGTCCTACGTATTGCTCATGACATAGCATACATTATAAGAGATAGATTACAAAGCTTGTACTACAATTGGCGTATTGTTTTTGACCCACTAAAATAGGCCTTTGAGCTATGAACACATATTGATATAGATGTTATCTAACTTTGCAAGAGAGTTTGTCAGCTATTAAAGGGACAGTATACACCAATTTTCACATAACTGCATGTAATAGTCACTACTGTAAAGAAGACTATGCACAGAAACTGATCTAAAAATCCAATAAAAACCCTTTTAAAAACGTATTTAGATGCTCTCCGTTTAGCACTGTTGATGAGGTTAGGCTGGGACACCCAGTGAAAGCAGCTGGAAAACAGGAACAGCAGACACTCCCTCCCCCTCCCCGCATACGAAAAGACAGATTATACAAACAGAAGCAGGAATCTGTAGACATCAGTATACATCTAAAACTTCGGGGCTTGGTTATGAGTCTGAAAACTAGCACAATGTTATTAAAAAAATAAAAAAAAGGAAAACTATAATTTTTTTTACAAAAAACACTCCCAGATGTGCTATATAAATGGATCATCTACAAAAAATGTATGTAAAGAAAAATCTAGTTTACATTGTTCCTTTAATGAGCAATATAATTTTAAATAACGCACATATGTAAATTGTTTTACAGCTTAAATAACGTGTGTAGGATATGAAATGGAGACACTCTAGCTGTAAGGCTGGACAGAATGTACTTGCATTATGCACACAACTCTATATCATGTACAGGTATAAAAAAAAATGTGTGTGTTAATCTATATTTTTAGCGTAACAATTTAAATCAAAGCTAAAACTTTAACAATAAAATAGTAAAACAAACAGGAAATACATATGTACAACTGATTCTCAGTTAATATTAATTGTTGTTTGCACAGTCTGCTGTTCTATTGATAAACATTAATACAAGAAGCTATTTTAATATACACAGAAACATTTAAAGAGACATGAAACTCCATTTTTTTCTTTCATGATTCAGATAGAGCATACAATTTTAAACAATTTTCCAAATTACTTTTGTTATCAAATTTGCTTCATTCTCTTGGAATCCTGTGTTGAAGGAGAAGCAATGCACTGCTGGGAGCTAGCTGAAAACAACTGGTAAGCCAATAACGAGACACGTGTAGCCACCAATCTGCCGCAGCATTGCTGTTGCTGAGCATATGCTTTTCAACAATGGATATCAAGATAACAAAGAAAATTTGATAATGCATTGTAAAGCTGTTGAAAATGGCATGGTCTATCTGAATAATTAAAGTTTGATTTTTCACTTTAATGTCCCTTTAAGAGTTTTAGACAGGATATTTAGGGGAAATGAAGTAAAGCAGAAGCAAAATTAATATAGGTCAAAAAGGTCGTTTAAGGATTGCAAAGAGGAGAATCCAGTTGGGGGAACATGACACATGGGTGTATGAGACTTGTAGTCTAGGCAACTATCTTGTCCATGGTCAAGCATGAATAGATTGTTACAAAAGGGCAAAGTATGGAGTATAATTGTGATGGTTTTAGCGAGAATTAATGCCATAGTGGTATGTTTTTTGGGTGGTAGGTAATTTAATAACTGTTAGTGATATTAGATGTGGGAAATACCTTTTTTTTCTCTTCATTCTTTGTATTCAAGTGTATTGTATAATGTTTGGAAAATATGACATGAAAAGTGTATTAAAAATGGATTCCACTAGGTGTTTGATGAATATTAAAATCCATATATTGAAGTTTCACAAATTTAAGAAAAAGATGGGAATCCCTTAGCTATCTGGCAGCCAAGGGGTTAAGGTGACATGAAATAGCCCTATAAATACCTGCCATCCACTTCACTGCTCTCTATATATGCTTCATGTTCAAAGTTCTCTTGCAGGAACCTGTCCCAACATTCCTTCTTGGCTTGACTTAGAGAGCGGATCATGTCCTTTGAGGTGACTTCTTGTGACAGACCTTTAATCTTCTGCAGTCTGCGCTCTGCATTTACAAAACACAGATGCATATAAATCTGTAAGCTACTGGTAATGCATGCACTGTTGTTCATTATTTACAGAGCCTGATGAAATGTATACACGGAGTATAAAAACCATTTTGATCCTAGTCTTTTGATTAGGTAAATTAAAAAAGGAAAAGTAAACAAAAGTTAAATGTATAAAATAAAGTAACATGGTACTCGCATCTGACCTACTAAAATGTGTATGTGTTAGATGTTGCCAGTCATACGCTTCTAACCCACCCTCCCTCCCCACTAGAGGGCATGCCAAAGTCCACAGAATGCAACAGGTTGAGATTAAACAGGAGCATTCAAAATGTAAGAGGGAGACAATTTTTTTTCTTTGCTAATGGAAAAATTATTAAAAAAAAAAACAAAAAAAAACAGCCGCACAACAAGAGGCATCAGTGAGAAGGGCTGGATAAAAATTAAAAAAAAGCTTTATTGGTTTCATGCTCTCATGAGCACTTAAAAGGACATGAAACCCAAAATTTTTCTTTCATGATTTAGAAAGAGCATGTCATTTTAAACAACTTTCTAATTTACTTCTATTATCTAATTTGCTTCATTCTCTTGATATCGCTTGCTGAAAAGCATATCTAGATATGCTCAGTAGCTGCTGATTGGTTGCTGCACATAGAGGCCTTGTGTGATTGACTCACACATGTGCATTGCTATGTCTTCAACAAAGGATATCTAAAGAATTGAGCAAATTAGATAATAGAAGTAAATTGGAAAGTTGTTTAAAATTACATGCCCTATCTGAATCATGAAAGTTTAATTTTGACTAGACTGTCCCTTTAATCATAGGATATGTTTGCAAGGCTCAGACTTGCTATTTAAAGGGAGAGCGCCCTGTAATTAATCAATTTAAAAACAAAATTACATATGTATATAAAAAATATATATAAATCCATTACGTTAACATTGTTTGAAGAGAACAGCTGAGTTAAATACAACATACAGAATGTGAAGATAAAGAAGTATTAACATTGCATTCAATATTGCATACAAAAGTTATCTTTCTCAGTTCATTTTAGGAAAAATCACCCAATTCCAGACATAAGTATTGATAAATAGAAATAGGAAAGCATCAGTACAAAAAGAATATTAAATATTAATACATTAAAGGGACAGTCAAGTCAAACAAAACATTCATGATTTAAATAGGAAATGTAATTTTTTTTTTTTTTTTTTTTTTTTATTACTTTTATTTGTAATCCAAGAAAAGGTCCAAAAAAAAAAAAATATATAAACAACTTTGAACATATAGGATCATCCGTAAATTATATACAAGTTCATTCTTATAATACTGTATTTAGCTATGCATACAGATATATTTTAGCTAATCTACATATTGATATATCACATTCAACTTACTTATTAACATTACTTGGAGTTTTTTAATTTTTCACCCCCCCCCCTCCTGAACCCTCCCCCAAACCCATACCCCTCCCGTGCGGAGAAGCAGCTCATCAAGGAAGAAGGGAAAAAAAAAAAAAAAAAAAGGGGGGGGAAAGGGAAAGAAATCAGCTTAGATGCTAGCTCTCTTTTAATATTTACCAGTTTCCTAATAAAACAATTTCTGTGTTTCTGAAAGGAAAGATTATGTGGTTCATTTCAGATTCGGGAAAAATTTTCAAAAAAAACGCCCATTTATCAAAAAATCTTTTAATGTCTTGCTCATTATTTATATCTGCATTTCTTTGATCTAAAATACATTGTTTTTTTTATGCAGTTTTTTATCTCAGAGATACTTGGGATTGCGCAGCTTTTCCACTTTTTGCAAATTAAATATCTAGTAGCAAGGATGACAGAGATTACCACTTTCTCATCGCTCTGCCTACCAGATTCTTTAAGACAAAATATTATCTGATACAATGTGAGTGAAAGATTAGCTATTTTGAGCACATTCTTGAGCCAGTATTCCACCCTGGCCCATAAGTTTTTAATCTTTGGACAGTGCCAGAACATGTGGATTAGGTCAGCTGCCTGAAGTGAACATTTTGGACATTTGCAAAATCCCATGTTGGCACACTTGAGCCCTCTCTTAGGGGTAAAATATGCCCCATGTAAGAGTTTGACGTGCGCCTCTCTCCAGGTTGCAGATAGTGTTACTTGCGAAATTTTCTTAATTGATAATTGAATAGTGTTTATTTCAATATTGTTTTGTGGAATTAATTCATTCCAATAAGCGACCAAGTTTGCCCGTATCGAGACTCCTTTATTTATGCTCAGAAGATGAAAACACGGTGCAATTGACATATGACCATTTCTTGTCAAAGCTAGCCAGTTCTCCAATGTGCCCAGTCCCCATTCCCAGCCCACTTTTTTAACCAA
The DNA here is from genome assembly GCF_027579735.1 of Bombina bombina. NCBI lineage: Eukaryota > Metazoa > Chordata > Amphibia > Anura > Bombinatoridae > Bombina > Bombina bombina. The sequence continues at coordinate 238,753,413 of NC_069499.1, read as the reverse complement.
ATCTTGGACAAAATGCCTTAATTGCAGATATGCAAAAAAGTCCTTATTAGACAGATCAAAATCAATTTTTAAGTTCTGAAATGATTTAATACATTTCCTTTCTTTATCTATAATTTGAAGTACCTTTGTTAGTCCAGCCGTATGCCATTTTCTAAAAACTTCCGAGTCTAAGCCTGCTTGAAAAGTAGGGTTGCCTATTATGGGTAAGATACAGGAAGCTCTATTATTAATTGATAAGGAAAACGCTATCTTATGCCAGGCTTTGAGTGGATTGAAAATAGTTTTAAGTTTTTTAATTTCTGCTGGAACTTCTTTAGGCTCTAAGTGTATTAATGCTGCTAAGGAGTATGGATGACATACACTAGACTCAAGATCATTGTTCAGTACATAGTTATTAACCGAGATCCAATCCACTACATTTCGTGCTAAGAAAGAAAGGTTGTAAAACCTTATGTCAGGTAAAGCAAGACCTCCACTTTCTCTTGGTAGCGAAAGCTTCATAAGAGAGATCTTTGACCTTTTGTTTTGCCAAAGGAACTGAATAAGAGAGGTGTTAATCGATCGGATATCCTTTCCTAGGAGAATTATTGGTGTATTTTGAAGTATGTACAGTAATTTTGGAAGGAGAACCATTTTGAAGAGGGCTATCCTACCAGTAAGTGATAATGGGAGTTTTTGCCAGGTCAAAAGTTTTTCCTTAATTGTTTTTACTACCGGGGGAATATTCAAAGCATATAGGTCCGATATTTTTATCAGGATGTGAATCCCTAAATATTTAAAGGAATCTGTTACTTGATGAAAAGGAGTATTCAAGATGGAGGTATTATTTTTCCTGAGCCAGTATATCTCTGACTTAGCCATGTTGACTTTATAGCCAGAGAATGAGCCAAATTGCTCCAGTATCTGAAAAAGTTTTGGTAAATTCAATTTAGTGTTTGCCAAGTAAAGCAGCAGGTCGTCTGCATATAGACCGATTTTTATTTCAGTGCTACGAATTTTTATACCTTCTAAAAGATGGCGAATTTTGATTGCCAGAGGCTCTATGGAAATATTAAATAAGAGCGGGGAGAGAGGGCAGCCCTGCCTTGTTCCTCTACCCAAAGAGATAGGAGGGGAGATGGTGTTATTTACTATTAATTTTGTAGATGGCTGATTATAGAGATTTCCAACGAATTCAAAAAAGTTCCCCCTAATACCAAATTGCCTTAATGATGTTTTAATATGTTCATAATATACGGAGTCAAAGGCTTTTTCAGCATCGATGGAGATAATGGCAAGATCAGGTAGGCCCTCCCCCCCCCCCTGTATTGGTGAGAAGTAGCCTCGAAATATTCTATCACAAGCAATGCTTCTCTTATTTTCGCAGCTGAATTACGGTTATTTAAAAAGCCTGCTTGATCAGTGTGTATGATTTCTGAAAGGATCCCTTGGAGTCTATATGCTAGAATCGCAGTGAGAATTTTATAGTCGGAATTTAGGAGAGCAATTGGTCTATAAGATTCTTTGCAGGACGGGTCCTTTCCACCTTTTAATATCAAGGTTGTATATGAGCTAGAAAATGAAGAAGGAATCAAGTTACCATTTGCAAAAAAACTGTTGAAAAGAATGCAGAGATGTGGGGTAGCTTCACTAGACAAGATCTTATAAAACTCACTAGGGAGACCATCTGGGCCTGCTGCCTTATTTAGGGAAAGCTCAGATATTGTTTTTTCTATTTCCTCTATGGAGATGGGGGCATTTAAATTATTAGACATTTCTAATGTAATTGTGGGGTGTTTGAGGTCCCTCCAGAAATCTAAAGATTTCTGTGAGTCACTTGTTTTATATGAATACAGCTCTTGATAGTACTCAAAAAATGTGTTTAGAATGTCATCCGAGTTTGAGATTTGTAACCCTTTATCTTGCAAACTATCTATTACAGGTTGTTTTTTTCTCATTTTTAATTAATTTGGCTAACATCTTACCCGACTTATTCCCAAATCTATATAGCTTGGCTTCCATTCTTAATTCTCTTTGTGTTTCTTGTGACAGTATAAAAGTATCCCTTTCATTTTTTGCTTTAACATATTTCGTCCAGTTTAATGGAGTTTTATCAAGAAGATATTGGTTATAAGCATTAGTCAAACATTGGCATGATTCTCTTTCTCTTCGTCTAATTTTCTTTTGTAAGGCAATACTATATGACAATATTTCCCCTCTCATTACTGCCTTCGCAGTGTCCCAAAACAATTCAGGCCGATTCAGAAATTCCTTGTTAAAATGTACATACTCCTTGTACTTATTTACGAGCCAGTTCTTAAATTTTATCTCTGCCATTAAATAATAAGGAAAGAAAAAGCGCGATAGAGCGGGACGTGGGCGTGAAAGCTGGAACTCCAAAATAATTGGTGCATGATCTGAGAGGAGAATTGACAGTATGTCTGATCTTACCCCATTCATTAACATGCGTTCATCAATTAAAAACAAATCAATTCTAGAAAGAGTCTTATGCGCCTTCGAAAGGCAAGTAAAGCTCTGGCTAGAGGGATTTTGATGTCTCCAAACATCTCGCAAAGATAAATTTTGCATAATTTTTTTAAATAGCTTAGATTCTAAATTATCCTTTTTTTGTTTCAGTTGTTTAACATCTCGCCTTAATCTGTCAATTGGGCTTTGTGGTGCCATGTTGAAATCTCCACCCATAATCAGGCACCCTTCCGTGTAAGCTAAAAGTTTAGATTGAAGAGTGGTCCAATAATTTGGGTCGAGTATATTAGGGCCATATGTATTGCACAGTGTATACATCTTCCGAGAGATCTTTATTTTCAGCATAACATATCTCCCCCCTGGGTCAGCCTCAAAATGTATATTACTTCAGAATCAATTTTTTTCCCAATTAATACTGCTACCCCCCTCTTCCTCTTAACACTAGGTGCAAAATATATTTCCTTTACCCAGGCTGACCTAAGCTTCAAAGATTCTTCCGCAGATAAGTGAGTTTCTTGAATAAAACCTATGTCAGTCCGGATTTTCCGGAGCTGAGTAAGAATTGCCTTCCTCTTAATTGGGGTAGATATACCACCCACATTCCATGACACAATTTTGCATTTATCACTGCCTGTACTCATTTATATTTCAGAGAATAGGGGGCAGAGGGAAGAACAAAAAAAAAAAAAAAAGGGGGGGAAGGGGGTCCTTAGTTTTAAGAGGCAAAAAGAAGAGATTCCTCTTCATTTCCTTTGATACAAAATTAATATATGCCCTCTCCGCACCGGAGGGATTTAAGGACTGCGGCTCATATCTGAGCAACCATCGCTCTCCCTTAACGTGGAAAGCAAAAAAAAAGAAGAAAATCAACATATTATATTTTATCTGAGGCCTTCATGTTTTAAACCTAGTATCATCTGACCGGGGAATTCAGTGTTTTGTAGAAGCTTTCAGCTGAGTGAGCCTCCTCAAAAAAATGAAAAACTTCATTAACTTTAACCTTCAGTTTATATGGAAATATTATAGTTGCCTGGAATCCTTTCTGTATAAACCTAGTGCAGATGGGAGCGAGCTCCCTTCTTTTTGCAGCGGTGTCAGCAGAAAAATCCTGAAAGAAGAGGATTGTGATACCTCCGACTTTAACTGACTGTTGTTTACGATAGTGCTGAAGTAAGGTGAGTTTGTCTTGGAAATTTAGCAATTTAGCTATAATGGGTCTAGGTTTAGTTCTGGCTTTGTTCCCTACATGGAATGAGCCTAACCTGTGCGCTCTCTCCACTGGAATAGGATATGAAGTGGGTGGTAATTTTAGAATTTTAGGCAAAGTTTCTGATACAAAGTCAACAAGATTGTCATATTGCTGTTCTTCTGGGAGTCCTATGATTCTTATATTGTTTCTCCTAGAGCGATTCTCTAGATCTTCTAGCCTATTCTGTATTTTTTGTAAATTGGTATTCACAGATTCTAAATTAGAACTATGCGTTATTGTTAGGTCTTCCAGGTCCGAGACTCTTTGCTCGGCTTCCTGCAGTCTATTGGAAAATTGGCGGACTTCCTGTGTTAAAGAAAGGAAGTCTTGTTTAATTTCAGCTCTAAGAGCTTCAAACTTGGGAGAGAGTGCTTCAGATATATTAGCAACAAGGTTTTGCATATTAATAGGTTCTTGTGCCACTAGTGGAACTGACTGCGTGTCCATGTTTGTCTCTTGATTACCTTTCATTTTCCTATCTCTCTGCCTCGCTGCCATGGCCGGAGAAAGGGTTTTAGGTGAACCGTGAAAAAATTTATCCATGTGCCAATAAATAAGGAATTGTGAAGAAGGAAAAAAAAGGAAAAAGAAAAAAGAAGTTAAGCCAGAAATTCGTGAAAGTTAGTGCAAAACCAGAGGTGTTTGTGAGTTTAAGTTGAGAGCGAGAAGCGCTACCAAGCTGACATGTGAGGATAGGTGTGTGAAAGTGACGACCGAGTGTGGGGAGGGAGAGAGAGAAATTAAAAAAAAAAAAAAAAAAAAAAAAAAAGGGGGGGGGGGGAGGGGGAGAGTGAACAAACTAGTGATACTTAGTTAATTGTGCAGAGAGGTCCGGCCACAGATGCGAGTACCAGAGAAAAGATATGTAAAAGACATATCATCAGATCCACCAGATCTAATAGTAGTAGTAGGGTCACAGCAAGATATTGCCAATAGGGCCAACAAAAGTAATCTAGTTACTCTACTTTAAATAAAGCTCTAGTGCTGTCTAGAGATAGCGAGGGATATACCCTTGATCACGGGGTAATCTCTAAAAAGAAAGGCTAATGCAAACATGACCCAGAAATTATTTCAGCTTTTTAAATGTTTAAGTCATAGTCTTATAAACTGTTTCTCTGCCTTTATGTGTCTTCCTCCTAAGCCCCTTTTTATCTTGTTACACCCACTATCTAAATCAAAACAATTTTGCCAAAACTTAACACAGATATTAATTCTTATAAAGCATAAACAGATAATCAGCTAATATCTTTAAATCAATCAACAGCCTAGAATATATTGTTTCAGTTCAACATCCAGGACATATATAGAACAGCAACTTCTGCTTGAAAAATTAAATTCTGAGATGTAGATATATAGATACATCACAAAACTTAGGATTCAATACCAGGAGAATGGATAGATTGAGAAAATATCAGTAACCTTATTTATAAAACAAGCTAATAATTCATGAGTTTAAATAGGTCAAATTAGTTATTAGTTGTTAAGGATAAGAACATACAGGAGCAGCCCACAGCATATAATTAACAGAGTAGTAAGTTTTCTTAGCCTGTCTTTCCTGCACAGGCACTAATACAGAATGTCTGTTAAGGCTGTTCACCTTCCTCCTGTCCTCTTTCATGGAAAATATGGTTAGCTGTTAAATTAAGTAGGACCAGGGGGGTCTAAAAAGGCCTAAAGGACAGCTATACATATAAATTCACAGTAAATTAGTTTTTTAAATACATAGCATAGCTTTAAGGGTAAGGGCCCCTTTATCCCTCTCTTTCTCCTCTCTTCCCCTCTCCTCCAAAAAAAGGATCTCAAGCCCTATACTCAGGAACCATTTATATGTAAGTCCTAGACTCAAAGGGATTGGTTATTATATTCTTTATAGAAATCTCTGCTGGGCTATGCTACCAACGTTAGCCAATATTATAAAAACTGTTCTCACTGCTTTTATAAACTTTGAGATTTAAATAAAACTAATGCCTGCATAAAGTGTATTCATGCCATAGTCTGAGTGTTTAGACACAATGATATATGTTGAAAAAAAGGAAGGAGCAGGAAACCCAGAAAAAAAGTAGAGGAGAGAAAAAAAGAAAAAAAAGTCTACAATCAAGAATCAATGATTAACTGCATCCATATGTTGAAATACTGCACATTTTAGCCATGTGAAAAATGTTCGCCTTTTATGACTTCGCAAAAGACAACTATTTTCTTATCCTCTCTTGAATAGTCTTAAGTCAGTACATATTTTCTTTATGGCCTTGATATCTTAGGGAAGTAAAAAGATTTATCCGTTTAACAGTCTCAGTCAGTGACCGCAATTGATCCCAGTAAACTTTTAAAGAGTCTTATTTAGTATCCTTTCAGGACATCCCTAACTCTCTCCAGGTTACACAGCTTGTCCCCTCTGGAAGATGATATCAGATGGTCCAGCCAGCGAGTAAGTCAGGTATATATTATTGCCATAGAAAACTCACCCCCTATGTGCATGCCAGCCGTCCGCCATCTCCGTTGTTAGGCACTGTCTCCAGCAAGAGCTTGTCCCAGAGTGAAGTCAGCTCCTCCGCTTCCTGTTCGTCCTTCCAGGAGGTAACCAAAGCTAACTCCCCTCACGCAGCACCGGTGGGAGGGGAGAAGCGGCACCGGACCAACACCACAGCCAGCCAGACAGGAAGCTCCTACACCGGACCCAGCTCCCTCCCACGCAGCACCGGTGGGGGAGGGAGGGAGGAGAACCAAAAAAGGAGCCGGGGCACGACTCAGCAGCTGAGCCCACACAGGGCAACGGGTAGGCTTAGGTTGGGATAAGAGAATTACAGATTTTGTCCGGCGGGGTCAGCTGGCACGCAGGGGGGAGAGAGATTGTTTAATCACACAGCCAAAGTACCAGCAGGGGTAGCAAAGGAGAAGCAAGGTAATATGTTCCACTATAGAGTAAGAGAGCGTATGGTTACTACCAAAAAAGAAAGAAAAATTGAGGGTCCAGGTAGTTAAAAACTGACAATCATCAGTGGGATGACAGACCACTGGAGAAGGTTCCGGATCAGTTTATCCTTGACTATCCGAGACTGTTACCCCAAGGCTTGGGGTAAGGCGCGAACAAACCACCGCCACTGTGTATGGGACTGGAGCCGAGTCCTGAGCCACACCTGTGCAGCACCTGTGCAGCACACCTGCTCAGCAGCACCTGTGTAGCTCCACCTCCACCGGAACCTCCAAGAGCATGCCCAGGCAGGAAATGTAATTTTAAACAACTTTCCAATTTACTTTCATCACCAATTTTGCTTTGTTCTCTTGGTATTCTTAGTTGAAAGCTAAACCTAGGAAGTTCATATACTAATTTCTCAGACCTTGAAGACTGCCTCTAATCTGAATGCATTTTGACCACTAGAGGGAATTAGTTCATGTGTTTCATATAGATAACATTGAGCTCATGCACTTGAAGTTACCCTAGAGTGAGCACTGATTGGCTAAAATGCAAGTCTGTCAAAAGAACTGAAATAAGGGAGCAGCCTGCAGAGGCTTAGATATAAGGTAATTACAGAGGTAAAAAGGTGTATTTCTATAACAGTGTTGGTTATGCAAAGCTGGGGAATGGGTAATAAAGGGATTATCTTTCTTTTTAAAAACAACAAACACTCTGGTGTTGACTGTCCCTTTAAGGAAAATAACAGCAATATAATAAAATGGTAATGATGATAGTGACTAATTAGAATTAGATCTCAGAACGATATAAAACGCCAAAGCAAATAAATACTAAGCTTAATTTAAAGGCAATTTATATTAAAACAGTGATGTTAACTGATATTTTTACTTAAAAGGGTACTCAAGTACTGTTGAAGTTTGAATCTCTAAGGAACATGCATGGGCCATATCTGATCAGCTATTTAAATTTAAACTGAACTTAAAGGGACACTAAACCCATTTTTTTTCTTTCACGATTCAGATTGAGCATGCAATTTTAAGCAACTTTCTAATTTACTCCTATTATCAATTTTTCTTTGTTCTCGTCTATCTTTATTTAAAAACCAGGAATGTAAATCTTAGCAGCCAGCCCATTTTAGGTTCAGCACCATGGATAGGTACCTTTCCTCCTAATCCAATCCCTCTTGTCTGCACTCTCTGTACAAACTAGACTGGAAGACAACCTAGTGGATAATGTTGATGGTTTTTTGGGAACAAATTTACACTTCTCTATTAGTGGATTTAAAGGGCCATGATACCCAAATGTTAAAACACTTGAAAGTGATGCAGCATAGCTGTAAAAAGCTGACTAGAAAATATCACCTGAACATCTCTATGTAAAAGGGAAAGATATTTTACCTCAAACATTCCTCAGTAGCCACATCCCATTGTAAAGGACTTCTAAGCAGCAAATTAGTAACCCTGTCCCAGACAGCTAAGGGAGTGAGTTTACGTGCACACTCATCTTATTTCCCTATTTAGTTTAAGGAAGTTTACTATGAAATCTCATGAGATCACAGTAAATGAGTTCATGACCCCAGCACTGTTAATGCTGATTGGCTGCTGTTCATTTCTTCATTTTTTTTAAAAAAAATTTTACCAGCAGCTGGGCAGCAGCTGAGTATAACTTTTTACACAGAACTTACTCTGCTGAGCTGAGGAAATTGTGAGGTAAAATATCTTCCTTTTTTACATAGAGATGCTCAGGTGATATTTTCCTGTCAGCTTTTTACAGTTATACTGCATTAGTTTCAAGTGATTTAGCATATGAGTATTATGTCCCTTTAAGGCAACATCGTCTTTTAACATATTCAAATTGTTTCTCAGAATAGAACACACCTGATAAAACTGATTAGAGTATTCAGTAGAGAAGACTACAGTTTCCTGAGTTATAACATCCTTCTTTCTCTGTCCTAGGATTAAATCTGATTGTGTCTTATTCTTTTTCTGTTTTTACATTTTCTTGTTCAGCTTTTTTGGCCGTTTTACAGCCTGCACTCCCCCAGCTGAGTTCCATTGGATCAGTCCTACCTCCGCTCCACCGTCACGTCATAGCGTTCATTCCGGATCTGCAGCGGCGAGGATAGTGTGTTTGTGAATGGAAAAATTATTATCAAGACTTTGGCTGGAGAATCTCTGTTTTTGCTTCCTTAGATGCCGCTAGATATAGTTTAGCTTTTGTGATGGATGGTTTGATGCTGTTATTGTCTAAGACATCAAAATTTAAAGGGACATTGAACCCACATTTTTTCCTTTAGTGATTCAGATAGAGCATGCAATTTTAAGCAACTTTCTAATTTACTCCTATTATCAAGTTTTCTTCATTCTCTTGATATGTTTATTTGAAAGCAAGAATGTAAGTTTAGATGCTGGCCCATTTTTGGTTAACAACCTGGGTTGTCTTTGCCGATTGGACAGCACCAATAAAAAAGTGCTGTCAATGGTCTGTACCAAAAAACGTGCTGGCTCCTTAGCTTAGATGCCTTCTTTTTCAAATAAAGATAGCAAGAGAACAAAAAAATGATAATAGGAGTAAATTAGAAAGTTGCTTAAAATTGCATGCTCTATCTGAATCACAAATTGTTTTGGGGGGGGGGGTTTCCCTTTTAATTTATGCCTATTTATTTATCTAAACAACAGAGGTAATATGATAGTATTACCATCTAGTGCTCTTGCAAATCGATAACATTCTTGCAAAACTGCTGCCATATAGTGCTCCAGAAATGGTCTGTCTCCTAAGCATATGTCCCTGCTTTTCAACACAAGTTACGAAGAGAATGAAGAAAAACTATTTATGTAAGAACTTACCTGAAAAATTTATTTATTTCATGGTGGCGAGAGTCCACGAGCTGTTACGTATGGGATATACATTCCTACCAGGAGGAGGCAAAGTTTCCCAAACCTCAAAGCCTATAAATAGCCAACCCACCTCACTAATACCTCAGTTTATCGTATAGCCAAGTGGTGATGTGTTTAAGGAGTAAAAAGCCAAAAAAGGGAACAGGAAAAAACATGTGCAATTAAACAAAAGTAACCCACACTAGGGTGGGGCCTCGTGGACTTTCGCCACCATGAAAGAAATTAATTTATCAGTTAAGTTGTTACATAAATTATGTTTTCTTTCATATAGGTGGCGAGAGTCCACGAGCTGTTACAAATGGGATAGAATACCCAAGATGTGGAATTCCACAGGTAACAAATAACGGGAGGGATAAAATAAAAAACAGCTTTTTTCGCTGAGGAATTAAATCCAAAAACATAGTCTTAAGATCAAAAAAACTCAAAAAAATATAGGAACCAGTATCAAATTGTGACAACTGCCTGAAGAACCTTTCTAGCTGCTTCGGAAGAGGCAAAAACATAAAAATGGTAACATTTTGTAAAAGTATGCAAAGAAGACCAAGTAGCTGCCTTGCAAATTTGATAAACTGAAGCTTCATTCTTGAAAGCCCAAGATGTGGCAACTGATCTAGTAGAATGAGCTGTAATTCTCTGAGGCGGAGACTGGCCCGCCTCCAAATAAGCTTTGGGAATCAGAAGTTTTAACCAAGAGGCTAAAGAAATAGCAGAAGCTTTCTGACCTTTTCTTGGAACCAGAAAAGAGAACGAACAAACTAGAAGTCTTTCTGAAATCTTTAGTAGCATCAACATAAAATTATAAAGCTTTAACAACATCCAAAGAATGCAAAGTCCTTTCAGTATAATTCTTAGGATTAAGACAAGGAGAGAACGATAATTTCCCTATTAATGTTGTGATGGTTAACACCTTAAAGGGCCATAATACTCAAATGTTTAAACACTTGAAAGTGATGCAGCATAGCTGTAAAAGGCTGACTAGAAAATATCTCCTGAACAACTCTATGTAAAAAAGAAAGATATTTTACCTCAAAAGTTCCTCAGTAGCCACCTCCCATTGTAAAGGATTTCTAAGCAGCATTTTAGTGTGTCTGTCCTAGGACAGCTTAGGGGATTAGCCTTGTGCACTCTCATATTATTTCCCTATTCAGCTTACTATGAAATCTCATGAGAGTTAAGTCAAATCTCATGAGATCACAGTAAAAGAGTTAAAGGGACAGTATACTGTAAAATAGTTTTTCCCTTAATGTGTTTACAATTGCTTTTTTTACCAACTGCAGAGTAAAAAATGTATGAAAATTAGTTTTTAAGGTTTATTTCTGTATATTAAAGCTCTGATTTTGTGTTTTGAAGCCACAGCCTAATAAAATAGGTTGAGCTTGTAGGTATAATCAGATCTCATTACTGTATCACATTGTACACATATACCTGCTTCTTTATCTTATATCTGTCCTTAAAACAAATACCAATACTTTGAGAGAACAATGGAAAATCAACATTTTATTACCTTATCTCTGCTTTATCACACTGGGAGTGTAATTTCTTTTGCTGGCTGTGTTTACAAAGCTTATCTATAGCTGGTACGCGCGGCCACAAACTTTCAGAATAGGTGGGGATACCACATGCTAAATTAACCATTTCAAACGCCAATATAAGGGTAAAGGAGCTACTTGTAAACAATTTAATACACTCCAGCAGTTAAAGTGGATCATTGGGAACAAATTAAAGGGGAGAAAATTTTTGAGTAAACTGTCCCTTTAATGACCTCAGCACTGCTGATGCTGATTGACTGCTGTTCATTTCTTCATTTTTATTTTTTTATTTTTACCTGCAGCTGGGAACAGCTGAGTATAACTTTTTACACAGAACTTACTCTGCTGAGCAAATTGTGAGGTAAAATATCTTCCTTTTTTACATAGAGATGCTCAGAGGATATTTTCCTGTCAGCTTTTTACAGTTATACTGCATCAGTTTCAAGTGATTTAGCATATGAGTATTATGTCCCTTTAAGTAAAAATTTTAAAGAAGTTTGCAAAACTGCTTTATCTTGATGGAAAATCTGATAAAGAGACTCACAAGAGAGAGCAGATAATTCATAAACTCTTCTAGCAGAAGAGATAGCCAAGAACAATAACACTTTCCTAAAGAATGCATAGGCTCAAATGGGGAAGCCTGTAATATTTTTAACACCAGGTTAAGACTCCATGGAGGATACATAGATTTAATAACAGGTTTTATATGAGATAAAGCCTGAACAAAACAATGAATGCCTGGAAGAGGAGTAATTTATCTGTGAAACATCACAGAAAGAGCAGATGTGTCTTTTCAAGGTACTGGCAGACAAACCTTTATCTAAACCATCTTTAAGAAACTGAAGACGTCTAGGTATTCTAAAGGAATGCCAGGAATAATCATGATCGGAACACTGGGAAATATACGTTTTCCAAACTTTGTAATAGATTTTCCTTGAGACAGGTTTTCGTGCCTGAATAATGGTGTTAATCACTGAGTCAGAGAAACCTCTGTGACTGAGAACTAGGCGTTTCATTTCCACGCCATTAAATTCAAAGATTTAAAATCTGGATGAAAAAAAAAGGACCTTGAGACAGAAGGTCTAGTCTTAGAGGAAGAGGCTATGGCGGGCAACTGGACATCCAAACTAGATCTGCATACCAAATGCTTAGAGACAACGGAGGGGCTAAAATTACAGAAGACTGTTCCATTTTGATCTTGGAAATCACTCTTGGCAGCAGAACTAGATGAGGAAATGTGTAAGCATACAGGAATGACCAAGGGACTGCTAGAGCATCCATCACCTCTGCCTGAGGATCACTGGACCTTGCCAGGTACCTGGGAAGTTTCTTGTTCAAACGAGAGGCCATCAGATCTATTACTGAAAGACCCCATATTTGAACAATTAGAAAAAATACATCCTGGTGGAGAGACCACTCCCCTGGATGTAGAGACTGGTGACTGAGATAATCTGCTTCCCAGTTGTCCACACCTGGGATGTGAATCACAGTGATGAGGAAGGATTGATTCTGCCCAAATCATCCTTGATGATTGACATATGCCACTGTTGCTTGTGTTATTGTCTGTCTGAAAATGAAGATAAGGCTCATTCGTCAGCAGAGGCCAAGCCTGAAGAGTCCTGAATAGAGCACGGAGTTTCAAGATATTGATCGGGAGTCTTGTTTCCCAAACATTCCAGACTCCTTGTGCAGTCAGAGACCCCCAGACTGCTCCCCAACCTGTAACATTTGCATCTGTAGTGATCATAGACCAGGTAGGACGAGCAAAGGAATCCCCCTGAAGAATATATTGGTGGTTTAACCACCAAGTCAGAGAAAGTCGTGTGTTGGGATCTAAGAATATTAGTTGTGATATTCGAGTATAGTCCTTGAACCATTGGCGTAGCATGCAAAGTTGAAGAGGCCTCATATGTAAACGAGCAAAAGGGATGCTGCAATCATTAGACCTAATACCTCCATTAACATAGCCACTGAAGGGAATGATAGAGACTGAAGGTTTAGACAAGCTGAAACCAATTTTACTCATTTATTTTCTGTCAGGGAAAGAGTCAAGGACACTGAGTCTATTTGTAAACCCAAAAAGGTGACCTTTGTCTGTGAAATCAAGAAACTCTTTGGTAAATCAGTCCTCCAACCATGATTTCAAAAGAAACGACGATAGTAGTTTTGTGCGAGATTCGGCTAATTGAAAATATTGAGCTAGTACCAAGATATCGTCCAAATAAGGAAACACTGCAATACCCTGCACTATGATTACAGATAGAAGGGCACCGAGAACCTTTGAAAACATTCTTGGACTGTTGCTAGGCCAAAAGGAAGAGCAACGAATTGGCAATGTTTTCCTTGAAAAGAAAATCTCAGAAATTGATAAATCTTCTGGATGAATAGGGATGTGAAGATAAGCATCCTGCAAGTCTATTGTGGACATAAAGTGACCTTGCTGAACAAAACGCAGAATAGTCCTTATAGTTTTCATCTTGAAAGTTGGAATTCTCACAAATTGGTCTGAAGGAATTCTCTTTCTTTGGTACAATGAAGAGATTAGAGTAAAAACTCTTTCCTTGTTCTTGTAAAGGAACTGGGACAATCAGCCCTGTGTGTTCTAGATGTGAAACACATATTAGAAAAGCCTGGGCTTTTATTGGATGTTTTGGAACATGAGTTAGAAAAAAATCTTCCCATAGGAGCCTTGATTCTGAATCAAATTCGATATCCCTGAGAAATTATATTCTGGATCCAGGGATTTTGACCAAATTTCCTGAAAAAGTTTAAATCTACCCCCTACCATAATAACTGGGTTGGGGGCCGCACATTCATGCTGTCTTTTGGACAGGATTTGGTTTCTTGAATTATTTGGATTTATTCCAATTAGAATTTGGTCTCCAGTTAGAGCCATGGGAGGGGGGAGGTTTCTGTTCTTTATTCCGAAAGGAACAAAAAGGATTGGAAGTCTTGATGCAGAAAAACTGACTTACCTCCAGTAATAGAGGAAATAGAATCTAATTGAGAACCAAATAGTTTCTTAACTTGAAAAGAAATAGATAACAATATCATTTTAGATACCATATCAGCATTCCAAGATGTAAGCCATAAGGCTCTTCTGGAAAGAATAGCCAAAGACATAGTCTTAATATTGATTTTTATGATATCAAATACTGCATCGCAAATAAAACGATTCACCTGTTGAAGTAAATGAAGAATGTTACAACATTCAGGATCTAAAGAGAACTGCTGAGCAAGACTAGATAGCCAAAAAGTAGAGGCAGCAGCTACATCAGCAATAGATATGGCTGGTCTAAGGACATAACCAGTATGTAAATAAACCCTCCTAAGATAAGATTCAAGTTTCCTATCTAAAGGGTCTTTGAAAGAAGTACTATCTTCCAAAGGAATAGTAGTACATTTAGCTAAAGAAATAGCCCCATCAACCTTGGAGATAGTTTCCCAAAGCTCTAGACTAGCAGTAGGTAGACAAAACAATTTTTTAAACCTTTTAAAAAGGGTTAAGAGGTACCTGGTTTAGACCATTCCTTAGCAATCATATCAGAAACAGCATCAGGAAAAATCTCAGGGAGAATAACCACAGTCTTATACACTGAATTTAGACAATTACATGGTTTATCATCAGAAGGTTTAGCTTCTTCAATCCCCAAAGTGACCAAGACTTATTTTATAAGAGAATGAATATGCTCAATTCTAAATAGAAAAGAAGAATTATCTGGATCTGTAACAGACGAGAGAGCCTCAGGATCAGAGGAATCCTCATCTTAAAAAGATACGTCAGTTGAAGGTAAAACATGGGCTGACCCTTTCTGTTTATTTGAAGACGGTAGTGCAATCAGAGCCTTCTCAATGGCAACAGCAATAAATTTCTTTATTGCTGAGGGCACGCCATCTGCATCCATCTGTAAAATTGAAACAGTAGGTGCATTTGAAACCAGAGACATTATCAGTATGTGATAAAAAAAATATATATACATGAGTCACATAGATTTGCTGAAGAAGCTACTTCAGAAGTTTTACAAAAAGCACACTTAACTTTGGTAGAAAGGTGTTCAACAGACTCAAGTCCTATGGTTACTTCAGGGAAAGGTGCAGGCTGCTCCATTATGGCAAAAGATATAAATATTCCCCTTATAAACTTTGAGGCATGGAAAAGTTTGCAAGGAAAAAAACGTTTTTAAAACATAACTGTACTTATAGTTAGGCATCACGCTTAAAACAACATGCATAAAGCTCTTATGTATAAAAAAGAGGGTGCATAGAAAAGGATGGAGGAAATTACATAGAGATTATTGGTGCAAATTTTTAGCATGGCAAAAAACGGTGCATCAATGATGTCATCGCGGGACACTTAAAAAACATGTGACGTCCCAAGGGACTGAAAGGTATGACACAAAAATATAAATTTATGTATAGAGTTTTCCATTTATTTGAAATACCTTTATAAACTTTTTCAACCCCATATCAGTATACTATGTACACAATAAGAGAATAATGCCTATCCCTGGGCTGTATATAAAACATTTATATATCAAAACAAACATAAGTGCCCATCCACAGCTATGAGTGTCCATAGTAATGAAAGTATACTTACCTTTGAATTTGTAGACTCTCGCCCACTGAAAGCAGACAGCCAAACCAGTACTGAAACATATCAGCAGAGGTAATGGAATAGAAGTAGAAAGTTGATCTGTAAAGGGAGGCAGAAGATGAATCCCTGCAACCGAATTTACAGAGAGCCCATGAAAAGATTGCCCAAAGGCGAAAAACATGGTGTCATAAGGCAGATACTCCCTTCACTTCCCTCTGACAAGCACTGTACTCTGAGGGGAACCGGGCTTCAATATGCTCTGAAGCACCTTTCACTAAAGAAATCAAGCACATCATGCTTCAACCACCTCCAAAGGAGGCAAAGTTTAAACTGAGGTATGAGTGAGGTGGGTGGGGTATTTATAGGCATTGAGTTTTGGGAAAGTTTGCCTCCTCCTGGTAGGAATTTATATCCCATGGACTCTCGCCATTTATATGAAAGAAATGATAATAGAACTAAATTAGAAACTAGTTTAAAATCCCATGGTCTATCTGAATAATGACAGTTTAATTTTGACAGCTTTAAAAAGGTACAATAAACTCAATAATGCATCTGTTTAATTAAAGGACCACTCAATGCAGTAGAATTGCATAATTAACAAGTGCATAATAAAAAGACAATGCAATAACACCTACTGTGAATTTCAAATAAACAGTAGATTTTTTTCTGACAAATTTTTATTTTCTCCCATTTTCCGGCCACCTGTATCAAGTGACAGACATCAGCCAAGCACAGACTAGTATACGCAAAAAATGAGATAGGGGACGCCCTTATAATACTATGTGCAATGTGATCGTATAATGGATTGAGGCTTAGGTCAAATTAAATTAATTGATGAGGGCTGTATGGCATATGTGAATGTGCTAAAAAATAAAATACACACACAACCGCCCAAAATGACACACAAAGAAGTAGAGATGTGTATATGTAAATACACAACAATTAGTAGTGTGTGAATGTTCACATGCACACACCTCTTGATCACAAGAGACAAAACAATAGTGTGTCTATATAGGATTATGATACTAAATGATAATGCGTGAATAGTTGTATTAAAATCCCTACTGGGATATCAATATACTGACAAGATAATTAATTGATAATAAAAATACAAAACTAGTGAATGTATGGTCTGCAATTCAAAACACAGATTTGGTCTCAACTAGAGATGATAATGTAATAAAATGACATGAAATGTCCACATTTCAAAAAGCACACTTAGCTTTGGTAGAAAGGTGTTCAACAGACTCAAGTCCTATGGTAGATGATGATGTTGCAGGTCTAGGCAGCCATCTGTAGGGGATCAAGGCCACGATCCAAAATCAGCAATCTGTAGACAATATAAGAACACAGAAGCGCCACATGGCCCAATATTGTTTTGTAACAAATTAAATGAAGTGTCAAATAGATACACTCACATTTGGTGCGGCACCCCTAATGGTGCAGATGGGGCGGTCTGGGATCAATTAACAGTCACCCAGAAGACTGACCTCCGATAGATGTTCAGTAATCTGCAGGTAAAGACACAAGAGTGCCTATATTGCCTAGTATTGTTTATACAGGCAAAATCAAATGTAATGATATATATTGCACTCACATTTGGTGGAGCACCTTCTCTCGTGCAGACTGGGTTCAATACAGTCAACCAGCAGACTTATAACCATAGATCTGGAGCTCCTCAGGATCACAGGTACAGATGTAGACAGTAATGAGCAGGATAGTGCAAAAAAATAGTCCGGCAGCAAGTGGCAAGTATATAAAAAATACTTTATTTAATATAATACAATAAAAGCAGCGCGTTTCTCAGCCCAACATTGGTTGTTTCATCAGGCTAATAATACAATAAAAGCAACGCGTTTCTCAGCCCAACATTGGCTGTTTCATCAGGCTTAAGGCTGATGAAACAGTCAATGTTGGGCTGAGAAACGCGTTGCTTTTATTGTATTATTTTAAATAAAGTAAGTATTCTTTATATACTTACCACTTGCTGCCGGACTATTTTTTTCAGTATCCTGCTCATTACTGTCTACATCTGTACCTGTGATCCTGAGGAGCTCCAGATCTATGGTTATAAGTCTGCTGGTTGACTGCATTGTATGTGTATCCAGTCTGCACCAGAGAAGGTGCTCCACCAAATGTGAGTGCAATATATATATATATAATTACATTTGATTTTGCCTGTATAAACAATACTAGGCCATATAGGCACTCTTGTGTCTTTACCTGCAGATTACTGAACATCTACTGGAGGTCAGTCTTCTGGGTGACTGCTAATTGATCCCAGACCGCCCCATCTGCACCATTAGGGGTGCCGCACCAAATGTGAGTGTATCTGACACTTCATTTAATTTGTTACCAAACAATATTGGGCATGTGGCACTTCTGTGTTCTTATATTGTCTACAGACTACTATACATGTACCCTGTGAGCTTGTGCACATGCTCAGTAGGACCTTGTTCCCCAGAAAGTGTGAATATAAAAAGACTGTGCAAAATTTGATAATGGAAGTAAATTGGAAAGTGTCTTAAAACTGCATGCTCTGTCTGAATCATAACAGTTTATTTTGACTTGAGTGTCCCTTTAAGTATTTTAAAAATGCAATGAACACTAATTTTTGTTAGCTTTTCTTATAATCTCCTTTTTTCTTCTGCACCAGAGGAGACTGATGGGCATGCTGGGTAATTTAGCATGCTACCATTTGCTTTTCCCTGCATCGTGCTAGACAGCAATTGTAATACACTAAAAGTTTCTCACTAGTCACAGTGTTTTATTATGTCTGTAACTCAGTGCTTTGGTGACGATGAAGAAGATTTAGAGGGAGCTGGAGAAGGAAACATTACTCAAAAGACAGCCCAAGAATACTGTGGTTAATTCTGGATGTCTGCAGACTTCCTTGGCTGCCAAAACTGCAATATTTGGTGTAAATGTCTGACGGACAATAGGTTAAGAACCGGTTTTAAATTATTAAATACCATTAAAAGCTGGATATACATAACCATGAAAATGTCAATATTTTAATTAAATATCTGTTCTTTATATGCTAATCATATACCATATGCCTGGTTTTAAGATTTTGACCAAATCTGTAGAGCCTCTGTGTATTTTAACTGTGCACTAATAAATAGCTGCTGATAATGTAAAGAAAAAGGTATCTTTCTAAGCAAATCTTGAGAATGGAAAGGGATCGAGCAAAACCTGCTAATTCTCAAAACCTGCTCCTAAAGTATAACGGGGGGAATAAAGTTTATAGCACTGCAAAATGTACAAGGTAGTTTTATGTCCATTTGAACAAGACATTTGCACAGAAAGAATAAAACCCATTACTGACCTAGTGAAGCTAAATATGCCTCAGAGTCTTGAAGTGGAGCCCAAGGTTTCTGGGCACTGTAAGGAGAATTATGTGCAGGTTCACTGCTATTATTGAATTCGGTTTCTCCAACGGTGGCAACACACTGAAAGGAGTCTGAGAATGTCTCTATGTGGTTAAGCTGATGGTCTTCTGGTGTATAAGGACAAATTTGTTCCCACAAATCCTGACTAGATGACTGAGTACTGGAATCAATACCCTCAATCATTTTCATTGATGTTTTTAACTCTGTAAAGAAAACACAGTATATTTTAGATCATACCAACAGATTAGATTTTACAGAATATTGCAATCTCATTTTAGAGACTATCAATTTTTGGTTTATTATTTTAAGATTGCCAAACACAAAACCTGACACACTGCAAATAATAGACTGTTTTATAATTTGAATTGCATGTCTAAATCAACCCAAGCTCTCATGTTGTCATGTAGTAATACATCAATCATTTTAAAACAATCTTTTTCAGTTCATCTGTTATCTTACAGGGCTTCGTTATTGGTCATTCCTCTGCTAACCAGCTAAATAAGCTGACAATGCAATGATATTTTTCTTTTGTATATTTTTTTTAACTATAGAATATTAAATGGTCTTGCCATCACCTCAATACAAACATTGAACAATTTCCCTAATGGCCTTTCCTGCTTCATCAGCTCCTGTGTTATTCCATGCAACTAACTACTAAAGAAATAGACGAGTCAGTAATATACCAAACTGGTGAGGGGAGAGAGTGGCTGTTAAAACCGCTGCAACTGGAGATATTTTTTAATCAAGTCTGATAATATAGTGACTGTACAGTATTCCGCTAAACGGTACAATATAAATCTAAACGCTCCACTCTAAGCTGCTGCAAAACACAAAAACATATACGTATATATGTACCCTTACTATATCATCCAGTATAAAATGCGTGAAGGCCTAACTTGAAAAATGCTAACATACATGTCTGTAACCAATGTGTAGCTAAGTAGATACCTAAAAAAATATTTCACAAAGCACGACAGTTTGATATTGAAATAGTAAATCCAACTCGCCCCTAACCTTCCAGGTTTCTCTCTGTCCTACCCCATAGACTTCCGCCCTCTATTGGGCGTGGCATATGCGCAGACCAATACCTGTGAAACTACTTCCATCTAGAGCGGGAATAGGTCAGTTTGATTGTCACTCACAATTATCTTGACAACCTTCATACTTCCTGTTTCCTAGAGCCTTGTTGCCTGGCGATTGTGGGCGTTTTCAGAACGTTACCAGGTTGACCACAAGATGCTTTGATGTTTTTCTAACGCGCAGCTGTCGTGAAAGCAAATGTTGGTGTGCAGGTAAGTGGAGAGCTGTCAGTGAGAATTTGCAGGAGTGACATTGTATAGCGGCCAAGAGGTAATAAGGAGGACCAGACACCCAATAGAGCGTAGCTACACAAATAGACTCATGCTTGTATTAGGGCTCAATATGAAGAAAAGCTTTGCTGCAGTTGTTTTAAAACTGTTTTTGATGAGTTGCATGATACAGCTAGTTATGCTATCAGAGTAATACATGCTATTGCAATTGTAATAATTGGTATACGTGTTATTCATATAAAATAATATTACTTTATTTTACCAGTCAGGAGAAAGTTACTAGGCTATGTAATGCTATATAATGTTCACCCGTCTGTTCAATTTCTTAAAAGCACAGGACTAGTGGATATTTATTTCCCTGTGGGTATTTGCTTTTTTCCTGGCCTTAAAGCGACATAAAATTGCAAAAAAGAAAATACTTCAATGTGTAAGGCCATTATTATTATTGTGCTATTGCATGCATATAACTATCCATAACTGTACACTTGAACCATGAACCAAGACAATTTAATTTCGAAGTTTCTTTAAAGGGACAGTAAAAGTTAACTTTTTTCATTAATGGGACATAAAACAAGTTGGGATAGAGACAAAATATAATATGTACTTTTATTACTTTACCTGCAAATGTATACTGCAGTGCCTCACCATTAACCATTTATTTTAAAGGGACATAATAATCATATGCTAAATCACTTGAAACTGATGCAGTATAACTGTAAAAAGCTGACAGGAAAATATCACCTGAGCATCTCTATGTAAAAAAAGGAAGATATTTTACCTTACAATCTCCTCAGCTCAGCAGAGTAAGTTCTGTGTAAAAAGTTATACTTCAGCTGCAGATAAAAGAAATGAGCAGCAGCCAATCAGCATCAGCAGTGCTGAGGTCATTAACTTGTTTACTGTGATCTCATGAGATTTCACTTAACTCTCATGAGATTTCATAGTAAACTTCCTTAAACTGAATTGGGAAATAACATGAGTGTGCACGAAGCTCACTCCCTTTGCTGTCCCGGGACAGACATACTGATTTGCTGCTTAAAGTCCTTTGCAATGGGGTGTGAATAGGGTTGCCACCTGCCCCGGTTTCACCGGGACAGTCCCGGTCTGAGGCTCTTTGTCCCGTGTCCCGGAACTAGCCTCAAATGCCCCGGGCTAAGCGCTCCCCTGGCGCAGCAAGCAGCAGTAAGCACAGACTTTTAAAAAATTAAGCTGCCCAGAGGAGCGCTTAGCCCTGGGGTACAAAAAAAACAGGTAGGTGGAGTCTGCAGGAGAGACAGAGGGAGGGGGGAAGAGGGTTGAGGAGGGGAGTCAACTCGTCACATCCTGCAGCAGAGAGAGGCAGGATATCGCGAGCAAACACCCGCCCAGCAGCCCCACCAGTTTCTCTAGTCCGGCAGCAGACTGTGCAGAGCTCCATGTCTCCTGTCTGTGAGGCTGGCTAGATGGCCGCAGGAGGTACATAGATATATTTATATTTGCTTAAGGCACATAAAAAAACTTTTAGATTCATGGTTTACTGTGTGGCACTTTTTATATAAAAAATCCTTATTGTGCCCTCGCTAGAAAGCAATTAGATAAACGTATTGACTGTTCAGTGAAAAGCTTCAGCTCTGCACATTTATAAACCCTTTCACTGTTTAGCCATGTGCATTTTTAGACTTTACATTTGCATATCAGACTGAATACATTTTTTTTGTGTAAACTGTATAAAACTTTAAAAATACCCCAAAAATGGGCAGAGTGCCACAATCCAGGATGCAACACCCCCCCCATAAAAACTGTATAAGAATCATTCTTAAGTAAATGTTGAAAGAACTTAATAATTCTACATTAGTATTCGGATTCCTAAAACACTGGAAGGAAGGGCTCAATATATATATATTTTTTTCCCTTAAAATTTATAATTAAACATTAGAAGATTTTTTTTTTCTTTGTGTTGCACCATTGTGTGCAGAGATCAAGTAGGAATAAAATATTTTTATATATATATAATATATACTGTGTATATATATATATATATATATATATATATATATATATATATATATATATATATATATATTATATTTATATATATATATTATATATATATATATATATTATTTATATATATATATATATATATATATATATATATTGATTTCATAATGAATTGGAGTCTGTGAGAAGCCACACCCCCACACCACGCCCCAAGCCACGCCCCGAGACACACCCTCTCCACGCCCACTTCAAAAATGTCCAGGAATTTTTTGGGCAAAAGGTGGCAACCCTAGGTGTGAATACTTAGGACATTTTAAGGTAAAATATCTTTTTTTACATAGAGATGTTCAGGTGATATTGTCTAGTCAGCTTTTTACAGCTATGCTGCATCACTTTCAAGTGTTTCAACATTTGGGTATTATGGCCCTCTAAGTTTCTGAATTGTACAGCTCTAACTCCCCCCCACACAATTCCTTGCTGCTGTGAACTCAGTTGAAATACAATACCTGTGTTTCTGATGCTAAACACTGATAATGGGTGTGGTGGATCAGACTACTCCAGACAGCATGGCTATGTAACCAATTTTGCTTATTTTTACTTGCCAGCAATTTTTAAACTATTTTGACTTAATTAGCCGTTTTAAGGATATTCACAGATCTCAACATGTTTTATGGCACTTTAAGAAAGCCACCATACACCAATAAGAATGATTGAAAAGAAGCAATTTCAATATGTACATTACCCAAAAAATCTCCTGGTACCAGTTGCCCCATTTTAAACAGTTTTTTTTTTTTTTTTAAATAAACAATTATCATATCTTACAATTGTAAGGCAACTGATCGTGCAAATTTCCCCTCTGCAGTTTACTCACAGTCTGAGAGAAGCTAAACACATGCACAGTAGCTTTCTGGAGTGAATGTGCAGCTATTGGGAAAGTTTTTTTAAAAAAAAAATGTTAATGTTTACTGTCCTTTTAAATGCCCATTACAGTGATAAAATTAAATGCTCTAATTTGTTAGAACATGTAATTTTATTACAAGCAACGCTGCAAACGTTGTGTTTAACACCCACAAATGGGTTAAACACATGCACCATCACTTGAATCAAAATGTAAAACTTGTGCTATGCTCCCCAATACATTGTATACATGTGTAACAAGAAAAAATAACTGAACTGCATTACCCAGTAACAGAAAGTTGTCTCTTTGGAGGAAGAGTGGGTAAAACAGACACAGTAGAAGTATAGCTTGGTCTTAAGCGGAAACAGCCACTGATCCAATCAGCAGTGCTGGTTAGACATCTGAGTCATGTTGATAAATACAAATAAGATATTTATAAAAACAACGTGAATAAAATTGGAATATAAAAACAAATAAGAAAATACTGTTGATATATTTTCCTAGGGATGGGCCCTTAGTAGTGGAGTCGTATAAGGTGCAAATGGATTAAAGTCTCACTTTATAAATGATAGCGCACATATGTGTGTCCCAGGTAGTGTGTCTAATGTGTCCTTTAAAAAAGAAGTTGTCTATATAAATGGTTGTGGGGGTCCCGTGCACACTGAGGAGGTGTCCAAATTGGCAAAAATGTGGAAAATTAAAAAAATTGGTGCTGAGTGAAAAAAATAATACTGTGAAAAATACAAAGTGTGTCCACTCTGTGAAAAAATGGGGTTATGTTTCTAAAAATGAATGAATGAAAATGTGAAAATGGTGAAAACAATGTAATAGAAAAAATGTATCCAAAATAATGTAGTGGACTTCCTATAAATCCTATTGATAAAATCCCATCTGCTGATAAAAGAAATCCTGAGTGATCCTGTAGTGCAAACCAGTTTGTACACCTGATTAAAGTATTAAGAATGAGCTTACCAGTAATATGTCAACGCGTTTCAGCCTGTTGACAGGCCTTTATCAAGACTATAAAACTGTGTATAAACTGGTAGCTTTTATAGGGTGAGTGGGTGAATCTATTGTGATTGATTGGGCGCCAAAACAGAGGTTACAAACGGCCCACTTCCTGTTTGTTACTAGTATATTATGGGTGTAGGCAGAACCGGAACTGGTTATGTTAATACCATGTAATATGTTTGGTGGATCTTAGCTTACTTGCTGTGCCTAACATTGCTGCCTTAAACTTAAATCCAAGAAGATGTGTATTGCTGCGTTTTTATTGATATCCTAAATGGCCTAACCGCTCTGAGATTTGTTACTCGGTCGTTCGTGTTTCCTCAACGTCATATCCGGTTTCGGATATGTATAAAATTTTCTATACAAAATCACGTCATGTAATAAATAAATCAGCGCAAGATACACTGTAAATCATTATTACAATCATGCATAAGGTCATTTATACAGTTAGACTTTAATCCATTAATTAAAGTGAGACTTTAATCCATTTGCACCTTATACGACGCCACCACTAAGGGCTCATCCCCAGGAAAATATATCAACAGTATTTTCTTTTTTCTTTTTATATTCCAATTTTATTCACATTATTTTTATAAATATCTTCTTTGAATTTATCGGCATGCTAATTCATGGATCCATGATTTTATAATTGAAATTGTTTTTAACCGTATTTCCATTGGAATGTAATGTTTATAGAATTAACAGAATAAACGAGTATTATCTAAACTTTACCATTTCACCTCAGCCTTGTATCTAGGCGCTCATTGACACATAAGATTTTAATCCAGTAGGTCTACTAGGAGACCCACTTAAGAGAGCCGTAGGTGTACCCACTAGCGCTAGGTCTACTACCCCACAACATATTATACTTAACTCCTTAGTGACCACTTTTCCATTTGTTGACTGTTTGGGACCAAGGCTATTTTTACATTTCTGCGGTGTTTGTGTTTAGCTGTAATTTTCCTCTTACTCATTTACTGTACCCACACATATTATATACCGATTTTCTCGCCATTAAATGGACTTTCTAAAGATACCATTATTTTCATCATATCTTATAATTTACTATAAAAAAATATAAAATATGAGGAAAAAATGGAAAAAAATCCATTTTTTTTCCAAACTTTGACCCCAATATCTGTTACACATCTACAATCACCAAAAATCATCCATGCTAAATAGTTTCTAAGTTTTGTCCTGAGTTTAGAAATAACCAATGTTCACATGTTCTTTGCTTTTTTTGCAAGTTATAGGGCAATAAATACAAGTAGCACTTTGCTATTTCCAAACCACTTTTTTTCAAAATTAGCGCTAGTTACATTGGGACACTGATATCTGTCAGGAATCCCTGAATATACCTTGACGTGTGTGTGTATATGTATGTGTGTATATATATATATAATCAGACATATTTGGCTTTGGCGTTGCTTTTTGGTAATTAGAAGGCCGCTAAATGCCGCTGCGCATCACACGTATATTATGTCTAGCAGTGAAGGGGTTAATTAGGTAGCTTGTAGGGAGCTTGCAGGGTTAATTTTAGCTTTAGTGTAGAGATCAGCCTCCCACCTGACACATCACACCCCCTAATCCCTCCCAAACAGCTCTCTTCCCTCCCCCACAATTGTCCCGCCATCTTAAGTACTGGCAGAAAGTCTGCCAGTACTAAAATAAAAGTTTTTTGGGGGGGATTTGGGGTTTGTAAAAAATAAAATAAAAATTATTCTGCTGTGTAGGTTCCCCCCCCCCCCCCAACAGCTCTTTAACCCCACCCCCTCTCCCTTATTGTGCACCATATTGGGTACTGACAGCTGTCTGCCAGTACCCAATTTGAAATAAGAGGTATTTTTTTTTTTTTTATATTATTAAAGTATTGCTTTATTTCTGTAGTGTATCTGTCCCCCCTCAACATCCAACCCCCCCCACCCTCTCCCAGATCCGTTAATTTTAAAATCCCACACTCCCCAGTCCTCTCTCTCACCCTCAGATCTACAGCATATTGATACTGTTTGTAGGGATCTCACGTGCATGCACGCCCCTGTGCATATGCGCGCACGCCCCCGTGCACGCGCGCGCACCCGCACACGATCCCTCCTCCACTGATGACGGCCATCAATGGCCGATGCAGAGAGGGCCACAGAGTGGCTCCATCTGCATTGGATGGCTAAAAACAGTTATTGCAGGATGCCTCAATATCGAGGCATCACTGCAATAACATGAAAGCGGCTGGAAGCGATCAGGATCGCTTTCAAAGACCAACAACGTACGGGGTACGTCCTTAGTCGTTAACTGCATTTTTTTGCAGGACGTACCCCATACGTCGTTGGTCGTTAAGTGGTTAATTTACCTTGAGCCAAAATGAAGAATTGTGCAGTAAAAGCTTCTCATGTCATTGATTGCCCAGCTGAATAAACTGCTTCCACCACACCGAATACAGATACTGACTGAGTCTTAATCACCAGTTCTTTTTTGTTTTTAAACACATTTACTGTCCCTTTAAGTTACACCAAATACACAGCACATCGGTTATCTTATGTTTTATTGCTTTTTACTTATATTTTATATTTTGATTTCACTATAATTCAAATGTATTTTAACTCACCTTTTCACTGCCAGACAATTTTCTAAGCATGTGGATTTGTGAAGACAAAAAGACGCATACAAACAATGACCAGGTCCCATTCAGACAATTGTTGCAGAAGCAGGATTACTTTTACTTGATGTAGGTTTCGATACTAAAACCTTTGACAGTGTTGGGGATTTGTAACCTTAGTGCCATCACGATTGTTCCTCATCCCTCTGCAGTTTTACACATGTTCTGGCTTTCAGACCACCCCTACTTAAAGGGACATGAAACCCCATATTTTTCTTTCATGATTCCGATAGAGAATATATTTTTAAACAACTTTCTAATTTACTTCTATTATCTAATCTGTTTCATTCTCTTGGTAACATTTGTTGAAAGAGTAGCATCGCATTAATGGTTTCTAATTGAACACATGGGTGAGCCAATCACAATTGAGATGTATACACTGCTCAAAAAAATAAAGGGAACACTAAAATAACACATCCTAGATCTGAATGAATAAAATATTCTAATTAAATACTTTGTTCTTTACATAGTTGAATGTGCTGACAACAAAATCACACAAAAATTAAAAAATGGAAATCAAAATTTTCAACCCATGGAGGTCTGGATTTGGAGTCACACTCAGAATTAAAGTGGAAAAACACACTACAGGCAGATCCAACTTTGATGTAATGTCCTTAAAACAAGTCAAAATGAGGCTCAATAGTGTGTGTGGCCTCCACGTGCCTGTATGACCTCCCTACAACGCCTGTGCATGCTCCTGATGAGGTGGCGGATGGTCTCCTGAGGGATCTCCTCCCAGACCTGGACTAAAGCATCCACCAACTCCTGGACAGTCTGTGGTGCAAAGTGAAGTTGGTGGATGGAGCGAGACATGATGTCCCAGATGTGCTCAATTGGATTCAGGTCTGGGGAACGGGAGGGCCAGTCCATAGCATCAATGCCTTCGTCTTGCAGGAACTGCTGACACACTCCAGCCACATGAGGTCTAGCATTGTCTTGCATTAGGAGGAACCCAGGGCCAACCGCACCAGCATATGGTCTCACAAGGGGTCTG